>NC_056737.1:1834929588-1835229588 GCF_019279795.1 Protopterus annectens | reverse complement strand
CCAAGTCGAAGCTTGCACTGCAGGTTAGACACTACCTTCTCTACCAAGGACTGATAGAATATAGGCAAAGAGGAAAGGAGCAGGGGATTGTTAAATGAAAGACCAGCTCTGTAAGAGTTTTTGGTTGCTATTACAAAGGCAGTAGTTAGTAGGACATATAAACTAATGCCTGATAACTATAAGCATCAATCAGAGTAGGTTAAAAAAGACTGGGAAAAGAAAATGGGAAGGTAATATACAATGGAGCAATGGAAGGACACATACAAAGCTCTCTAGTGTGCAATGAATTCCAGAAGATTTAAGATTTTTCCTGGAAAGTGTTTGCATAGGTATTTTTATACCCCAAGCAGACTTCATAGAATTTTTCCTCAGCTGGACAGCAAATTCTTGAGGTGTGATGGGAAAACCGAGGTAACTGGGAACATGTTGTTTTAGAAATGTAACAGATTTGAATATTTTATAAAAAAAATTCCCTACAAAGTACTTTTTTCAGAAATGTTGGCGGAACAAATGGTTGTAACTAAGAAAATGATTAATTTAAACTGGGGTCTGAATTGCCCAGACATTGTAAGGCCTTACTAAGTTTAATGCTATTGGCTGCCAAAAAAAAAGCAATTACTAGAAAATGGAAATCAAAATCTAAACTAAGAAATAACCGATATGCTGAATATTGAAAAGGAGATAAAAGAACTGGAGTTGGGATCTTTATCAAAGGGAAGGGGCAAATTAGAAATACATGGAGTTTGTGGGAACAATACCTGCAGAATAATGTTTAGGAGCAGGAGGAATGCAATTTAAGGGAAGGTGGGAACTGAGCAATTTATGCAATACTGGAGTGAATGAGAACTGTTATTTTCAAGCCTGATACATATATATTTTCTTATATGTATCTATATCACTTGCTAAAAATGTCATGTTTAATAAAGATGTTTAAAAATGCATACTGTACTTTGGCAGTCCTGAACTAATGTTTTAATTTTGTACAGCAGTGTCCCAGGCCATTATCAAATATAAAGGAAGTGTGAAAGTAGAAAGCTGCCACAGCATTACTGTAAGAAAAAACATTAGAATACTGTACAACATCTTGACTATGTTAAGATGATGGTCTTTGTAAAGCTGAAAGCTGCATTCATGGATTCATAGGTACTTACTAGGCTAGTGATCTGTGAGGATTTTAAGAAACCTGGCCCTGAATTCCCATGATAATTATTAGCCCTTATATTTTATAATAAGACTCTCCACTGACAGGTCACACAAGCATTGATCTCCAAAGACAAGTGTATGTTGGACACTTATATGTTTCTCATATCCATGAGGGCCATTGATGTTAAACCAGGGATGAATGTGCAGCTGCAGCTGACCATCTGCTCATCCAAGTTACATTTGAATTGAGTAAGAGCAGTACCCTGCTTCACGTGGAAGGGAAGACAGTGCCATAAACATGGTATTCTCTGTGATACATACCTACCCCTCCAGCATGTACAGTTAATCTAGCAACAGAGAATGACATCCCTTGAGCAGGTGTTTCTGATACCACATTCCTTCTGAATGTGTACTTAGGTTTGAGAGAACAGGGTCTGTTGAGGCTTAAACATGAGGCAGAGATCACTGCTCAGTAACTTGTATAATACAGAGAAGAGAGATGAAGCTTTTTGGAGGTCTGCATAGTTTTTATGATTTAAACCCTTGAGTTGTTTACTGAGGAAGTTCTGAGATTGCTCTAGCTGTGACAATTGTTTGGACAAGTACATACCAAAAGGGACATTGTACTCAGTGACTGGTCTAATGAGTGCCAAGTACAGAGGAACAATCACATCCATGGATCTGGATGCCATACCCTTTGATATTAGCTGTGCCATGAAAAAGGACTTCCTTACAATAGTGGATATGTAGTGGTCAATGGACAGTATATTGTCAATCTAGGTTATCAGATCTGTAACTACAGGGGGGCGTGGCCAAGGATGAACACAGGATAGCAGCAGATTTCTTCAGCTCCACCAATTTCATTACACTGACAGGAATTAATTACTTAAAAAATTAATTTTTGAAGTAATTTTCTTTCTAAATACGTTTGTTTTATATAGTTCTTGAACTATATCTAAAAAAGAAAGGAAATCTTAACAATATTCCTGTCAGAAATCACTGTGGAAATTTTCCTGTCAGTTTATCAGTCTGAAATGAGTTCCAGTAAGACAAATTCTCAAGACTCCAGCATCAAGAAAGAACTTCAGTCTCTGATAATTATAATCCAGCAACTTACTGATAAAATGGATACTAAAATAGACACCTTCATAGAAAAAACTACAAAACAAATAGACCTGTTACATACAGACCTGCAACAACAGAAGAACCAGATGACAGGCATAGAAGAAGTTGTGAATGACATGGAAAATAGAATCCAAGAAGAGGAAATCAACATTGAGTTTCTGCTGAAACAAAATACACATTTACAAACAAAGCTGGATGACCTGGAAAATAGATCTAGGCGCAATAACATTAGGATTTTTGGACTGCCAGAAAATATTGAAGGTAACAATATTACTTCTTTTTTAACAACTTGGCTCCCTAAAACTTTAGACTTACCAGAAGCATTCTCTTTTGGTATCGAAAGAGCACATAGATCTATAGCTAATACTAACTCTAACAAAAAATATCCTAGATCAGTTTTAGTTAGATTTCTACCATCTTTTGATAAAGAGATGGTTCTTAAATCTGCTTGGGCTAAAGCTCCTGTTAAGATTAATGAGACAACTGTGCGTTTTGACAATGACTATTCTTCCATGGTAATAGCTAAAAGAAAAGTTTTTCTGCCACTAATAAGGGAGCTTAAAAGCACAGTTTAAAACATACCTTCTGTTTCCTGCCAAGCTTAAAATCTTCCTTCCTGATGGTCCTAAGGTTTTCGATGATTTAGACTCTGCTTTACTGTTTGTCAAAGAAAAAAGGATTTTGGATAAAATAGAAGAAATGGAATGGGCTAGTTCTTCATTAAAGAGATTGGCAACTGAAGCTTCGTGGAAGACTTCAGAGAAGAAGAAGAGACTAAAAAACAAATGATTTGTTATATGTTTTTTTCTCTCTCATCATTTTAGTTCATTATTAATCTTTTTGAATATAGTTCCTGCATTTCCAGAAAGCCACAAATATTTTGGAAAAGATTTAATCAAAGTTATTCTCTATGTGCAAAGAAATGTTTTGTTTCATAACCAGTCAAAATACCTGAAGATTTAATGGCAAGCTGTGATTCAATTTGTTTCTCTTTCTGAAAAGAAGTAAGGTTAGTAATTTGATACATTTTTTTATCTTTACCTTTTTTTTCCTTCTCCTTTTATTATTTTCTTTGTTTAAACAATGACATTCTATTTAGATTATGTATTGGGTAAAGGGTGGGGGAGGGCAGGGAGAGAACAGTAATGAAAATATCATTAATAGAATAATAACATATTTATTCCTTGTAAAAGTTTATAAGTTCTTCAAATGCTATTTCTAATTATACTTTCTTGATTATACTGCTTATGCCTGTTTGTAAATAATCTGTTATGCTTTAACTAATAATAATCAGAACTAAATAAGAGTAAATAATATGTTTTATTTTAACTCTATTAATATAAACAGTAAGTAACATTCCATTGTATATACTTCTTACAGCTTTCTCTTACATTTTTTTATTTCTGCCTTACTCCCTTTTATTTTCTACTCTCTTTTTCTTTTCTTTATTAATATATAGAAATGCTTTTGATTGTGTGGGCACAGTGAATAATAGGATTTGTATGAAAATTGAGTTGGGAGAAGAATGTTGAGTTTTATTGCTTGTTGGTAATTTTGGGCTTAATTTCACTTACATAGAGGCTGTAATGATCTGTGGAATACATTGTGAAGGTTTTGTCATGTTTAGATGCATTTACACTGCTAAATGAATGTTTGTCACTAGTTTTTAATAAGTTTCCCACCAAAATGTTAAGAGAGACAATCTGAGATGTGGGCTGTCTCATGCACAGTGTTCATGAGTTACTTCAGAAGCTTCAGCTCACAGAATTCTCACAGAGAAACTGAAAGCAGTTAGTCTAACCTTTGACATAGTTATCACACTGACACATCACAGATTCAGGAAAATACTCTATTCATAAAATATGTCAGTTATAATGTTTTGTTTCATAACCAGTCAAAATATCTGAAGATTTAATGGCAAGCTGTGATTCAATTTGTTTCTCTTTCTGAAAAGAAGTAAGAGGCTGTAATGGTCTGTGGAATACATTGTGAAGGTTTTGTCATGTTTACATGCATTTACACTACTAAATTAATGTTTGTCACTAGTTTTTAATAAGTTTCCCGCCAAAATGTTAAGAGAGACGATCTGAGATGTGGGCTGTCTCATGCACAGTGTCCATGAACTACTTCAAAAGCTTCAACTCACAGAATTCTCACAGAGAAACTGAAAGCAGTTAGTATAACCTTTGACACAGTTATCACACTGACACACCACAGATTCAGGAAAAATATTCTATTCATAAAATATGCCAGTTATAATGAGTCTAAATGATGTAGTTTCTTGTAGTAAGTAAATGTCTTATTTTAGAAGGCATAGAAAATGAAACATTTATTTAAATGTTTTTGAAAATCTACTTAACAGCAGCATAATAATCTGTGTTAAAAATTTGTGTTCCAAACATATACTTTACTATAACTCATTTAATTCATCTGATTGACAAGCATAAATAATCTTATAACTCTATTCTGGAAGAAATGTCATGTGATATATTTTAAAGCAGTAGGTTAGCATAATTGTAAAATCTGGTTACTAAAATGTGTTTGCTGTGCATTATTTTGTATAAAGCAGACAGATTTATTCTAGGGACAACAAGTAGGATAGTGCTCAACAAAGACACAACTCAGTGAGATCAGATATATATATATATGTGTGTGTGTGTGTGTGTGTGTGTGTGTGTGTGTGTGTGTGTGTGTGTGTGTGTGTGTGTGTGTGTGTGTGTGTGTGTATGTGTGTGTGTGTGAGTGTGATGGCTTTTTTTTTATATAATAATGCAAGTGTTTCTGAGAATCTGCATAACTATCCAATATGATTTATAATAATTTCTACGAATACAATATTTTACTCTATTGACAAAATGAATGTTTGCCACAAGTTTTAATAAGTTTCCCACCAAAATGTTAAGGGAGACAATCTGGGATGTGGGCTGTCTCATGCACAGTGTCCATGAACTACTTCAAAAGCTTCAACTCACAGAATTCTCACAGAGAAACTGAAAGCAGTTAGTATAACCTCTGACCTAGTTATCATACTGACACACCACAGATTCAGGAAAAATACTCTATTCATAAAATGTCAGTTATAATGAGTTTAAATGATGTAGTTTCTTGTAGTAAGTAAATGTCTTATTTTAGTAGGCATAGAAAATGAAACATTTATTTAAATGTTTTTGAAAATCTACTTAACAGCAGCATAATAATCTGTGTTAAAAACTTCTGTTCCAAACATATACTTTATTATAATTCATTTAATTCATCTGATTGACAAGCATAAACAATTTTATAATTCTATTCTGGAAGAAATGTCATGTGATATATTTTAAAGCAGTAGGTTAGCATGATTGTAAAATCTGGTTACTAAAATGTGTTTGCTGTGCATTATTTTCTATAAAGCAGACAGATTTATTCTAGGGACAGCAAGTAGGATAGTGCTCGACAAAGACATAACTCAGTGAGATCAGATATAAATGTATATGTGTGTGTGTGTGTGTGTGTGTGTGTGTTTGTGTATGTGTGTGTGCACGCATATGTATATGTGTGTGTGTATGTCTGTGTGTGTGTGTGTGATGGCTTTTTTTTTTAATAATGCAAGTGTTTCTGAGAATTTGCATAACTATGCAATATGATTTATAATAATTTTTATGAATACAATATTTTACTCTATTGACAATAATGAGTTTAAGTAAATGCTCATATACAAACAATTCAAGATTTTTTTTTGGAAGCTGTTAATAGTATTCACATGACAGAAAATAGATGCATCTTAATATATGTAATGTCTGAATCATATTAGCCAAAGTTTTTGATTTAAATGAATGTTAGAACCTAATTTTCTCTCCTCTTTATTTCTAACATCAAGATTATTTGAATGCTATTTGAATACAAGTGTTATATATTACATAGATCTATATAGTAGTATGAACAGTTTAAAAAAAAAAAAAAGTTTATTTTAGTTTATATGATGCTGTTTTACCAAATGTGTAGTTTTGTCTTGATAGATAATTGAATTGAAAACTGTTAACCTCAGTTAAATATAACTAGTATTAAATTGATAAGGTGGTAGCTGAGGTACTGTTGCTTAGGGTAGGGGGTTAACTTGAGTAGTAAATATTACTCTAAGTTGGAGTTTTCAACTCCAGGCTGGATGCAAGGTTTAATCCTTACATTATTTTCACTTGTTCATTGTTATATGTATATTTTATTTTTTTTTTTTTATTTTATTTTTTATTTTACATTTGTTGACCGGGCTAGTCTAACTGGACAAATATCCGTTTTCAGTAGAGGCCCGGGGAGAAAAGCTCCAATTACATGAAGTAAACAAAATCATTAACATTAAAAATCATTAGCAAAATACCATAAGTTCAAGGGTAGACTTATACAAAATTAATGGAAACAAAAAAAATATCAAGCAGAACAATATTCAGAAAAATAGTTGGTTAATAACAGAATTACAGGGTAAGCAACATTCAGCAGTTAGATACAAACAAATGTAAGTTGTGATAACATGGTGGAGAAAAAGAAAAATGTTAGCGACATTCTCAAAGATAATACTGTCAAAAGTTAAACATAAGTCTTTAGAGGGACAGTTGGGCAAGGTGGGGAAGTTGGGAGTAGTAGAGGAGTAATTTCAGTCAGGGTTAGCACAAGGACACAGCCATTGAGTTTTAAGATGTTCTTTGATATGTCTTTTGAAAAGGGATGTAGAGTCAAGGTTTGTAATTTCCTGAGGTAGTTGATTCCAGATCTTCCCGACAGAATTTGAAAATAATGAGTCCCCAGCTTTATTCTTTGATTTGGTCAAGGCTACAAGGAGTTTATTAGCTGAGCGTAGTGTGGCTAGGTTTTATAAGGTGAAATCAGTTTTGTAAGGCTAGGGGTAGCATCAGGAAAGTAAAGGGTTTATGAATGATAATAAGTTGTTGATAGAGTAATTGGTTGTTGATTTCTAACCAATCTAGTTGCTTAAGGTTAAGACAATGGTGGGTTCTGAAAGGGTAGCAGTAATGAATCTAGCAATACTATTGTAACAGGTAGAAAGTTTGGTGATGTTATTTTGGACAAGTTTGTATATATAGCAGAGGCATAGAAAAGGGTGGAGATCAGGTGTGTCTGGGCCACTGTTTTCTAGCAGTTGGCGTAAGAAAGGGTTTAATTCTGTAGAGTACCAATTTTTTGTTAACTGATTTAATGGTATTGTTAATGTGGTCATCAAAATTAAGATGGTTGTCAATGGTTACACCTAATAGTCGAAAGTGGTCATATCTGGACTAATACAGGTAGTGTTGTTGGAGGAGATAGTGAAGAAAGGTGTTGGTGATTTGTTTGTAGGGGTGAAGAGAAGAAGTTTTGTTTTTGGGATTAAGAAGGAGGGATTGTTCCATAAACCATTTTTCTACATCATGGAAGACTGTTTGGGTGAGTGACTGGAGGGAGGTGACGTTATTAGCAGCACAGATTAGAGTTGAGTCATCAGCATATTGAATGCAGATGGCTTGGGGTATATTCAGATGAAGGTCATTAATAAATAAAAAAAAAGGGGACCTAGGATTGAGCCTTGTGGAACCCCAATGTTTACTGGGAGTAAGGAGGATAGAGTGTTGTTCCATAGCACTGCTTGTTGCCTATTTTGGAGGTAACTCCTGAACCATTGAAGAGTTTGTGAGCCAAGTGAATAGTGATTTAGCTTGTGCAGAAGTATGTTATGGTTAACCATATCGAAGGCCTTTGACAGGTCTAAGAATAATGCTGATGAGAAGAGATTGTTGTTCCTATTATTATTTATGGCATCAGAGAAGGAAAGGAGGGCAGTTGTAGTACTGTGGGAAGGTCTAAAACCATGTTGACTATTGGCTAGAAGTTTGTTTTGTAGAAGGTAGTTAAGAATTTGTTTATGTATGCATCTTTCCATAATTTTAGCTAATGGGAGAGTAAGGCAATAGGCGAAAGTTTGAGAGCTCAATAGGAGCCCCCTTTATGTAGAGGTATTATATAAGATATTTTCCATGAGGTGGGGATTTTTCCTTCAGAGACAGTCCTATTAATAAGAATGGATATGGAGTAAATAGCTTTTGCAGCTATTTGAAGGTATTCTGATGGGAGTTGGTCAGCGGATGGGGTGCAAGGTTTAAGTTTCTTAAGACGTTTATAAATAAGGGATGAAGGAACTGGCTGAATATAAAAGGCATTGGATGAGGTGTTAGAGGTATTAGGTAAGGAGGTAGTGGAAGAGGGTAATGAATTAGCTAGTGTTTGAATGGCTTCTGTAAAATACTTGTTAAAGGCATCTGGGATCAGGGTGGAATTGATGGGGTTAAAGCCTGCAAGGGTAGGAGTAGTTGAATGGCCTGGTTTAAGAAGTTTGTTAATACCTGTCCAAAATTTTAGGGGGGATTGTTGATTAGTTTGTTGGAGGTGAAGATAATATTCCTTTTGTCAGAAAGAGTATCTTTCTTAGTGGCATTCTTAATTGTTTAAAGAGTAGGTGATCGGATGTACTTTTGGTAGTTCTCCATTTGGCCCAAATTTTGTTTCTAAGGAGCATTTTTTGTTTAGTTTGCTTAGTAAGCCACGGGGCTACTTCGTTCTTATCCTAGTAGAGCAGGGGAGCATGATAGTCAAGGATTTTTAAAAAGTTGGTATTGAAATAGGCCACTGCTTGTTTTAGTTCGAGGGTAGTAATTGGAGTCCAGTCACATGCATTCAATTCAGTCAGAAACTTATCAGGGTTAAAGTATTTGTTTGAGCGAGACATCTTTAGTTTATGGGTAGTTTGGATATGCGATTTTTGTCTAATAACATATGTGAGCATATGGTCACTAATATTATCGGGAAGAGTTCCTGGCGAGTACATGTTTGGGTGGTTATTAGTAAGAATCCAGTCAAGAGTTGTTTCTTTTTTATTGGGTTTATGGATTCTGGTTGGTGTGTTTATTAATTGAGAGAAGCCAAAAAGATTTATATGACTGGTGGGGTGCTGGGATGAACAGGTCTTCCAGTCAATGTTGAAGTCACCAAGTATTATGGTTTCCTGAGGTAGTTGGTTAGAAAGTTAACTAAGTAGGTCTTCTAGAATGTGAGTATTATTTCCAGGGGGAAGGTACATACAAATTAGATAAATCGATTTATTGTTGTTAATGTTTAGCTTGATAGATAATATTTCAGCTTTGGAGTCTAGTGGTGGAAGTTCGTTATAGAGGGTGATTTGGAGATTAGATTTATAGATAATAGCAATGCCTCCACCTTTCTTCCTTATGCGGTCACGTCTAAGTATATTATAGCCAGGAGGGGTAATTTCCTGATCTTGAATAGAGGGTTTTAGCCAAGTTTCAGTAAGACATAGTATATCAAATGCATGTAAGTCAAGTAGTGAATGGAGGTGATGGATTTTGTTATTTAAACTTCTTATATTAAGTTGTGCTATGAGTAAGGAGTTGGCTGTTTTAGTACATGATGATGTTATCCTTGAAGTATTATTATTTAGATTAAAATTATTATTAGTATTGGGACCTGGGTTAGGATGAATATCTCCATGTAGGAGGAGCTTGTGCTGGGAACAAAAATGGAATTTAAATTTTTGGTGAGTTGTATAGATTCTTTTTGTTGAGTAAGCATGATATATGAGTTGTTCTGTGGTATTTAGGAAGTAGAAAGTTAGAGGTACAGGTTATGTTACTATGGGTAAGGGTATTGAAAAAAGAGGTTGGTAAGGTTTGTTGGAGGTGAGGGTTTTGCTCATGTAGAGTGATATTTTCAAAGAAGGTACAATAATAGGGTATGGATAGGGAGGCTATAGTAGTGGTAAGGAGTAGGATAAATGTGAAGTAAGCTTTGAATATAGGAGACATGATATTGAGTAAGTGACAGGTGAATATAGCTAGTAAGAGAATGTGAGTTTAGGAACAAATAGAGATGAGTTAGCTTATAGAGAAAGGAAATCAGAGTGAACGGGAAAAAGATGAAGAAGAAAATGGAGAAAGAGGAGATAGGCAGAGGTTATATTTTACAGTTAGGTACTATAGAATAGGAGGATGAAATATGGCAAGGCCAGGAGAAAGGAGAGTGTAGAAATAGGTGAGAAAAGATATGGAGATAAGTTGGTGATGAAAACGAATGGGAGGCAGTAGTAGAGATAGTGATTGCTGGGGGTTGGTTGGGTGAGATAGGGGGAGTGTCTAGTGAAGTATAAGTGTAGGACCCCTGGGGGTGGGTGGGAATTGGGGGTAGGGAGGGGAGCGGAGCGGGGCCAGAGCAAGTAGAGACAGAGAGATCGGAGACAATCAGTGAGCAGCAGGACACAGGGAGAGGCAGCAAAGCAGGCAGGTAACTGTAAGCAAAGCAGAAAGGGGAGTGGGTTAGAGAGGAGAGTGGAACTAAAAAGCACTAAACAGTATAATAGTTAGGAGAAGAGGAGGTACAGCCTAGAAATAGAGGGGAAAATAGAAGTAGGAGAAGTTGTGCTCCTAGGGAAGGTATTTTTGACATCCACAATATATTTTGTATACTCATTGTCACTACAAACAAAATTGAATCCTATACAAAATCCCATAAGAGATTTAATAAATACAGCTATATTTAAAGGTACACCTAAAAGAGGAGATGTAACATTATTTATCTTGTTATTTGTTATTTCGATCATAAGATTCTTGAGTTTTAAAA
Source organism: Protopterus annectens (assembly GCF_019279795.1). NCBI lineage: Eukaryota > Metazoa > Chordata > Ceratodontiformes > Protopteridae > Protopterus > Protopterus annectens. Next base: position 1,835,218,668 of record NC_056737.1, on the reverse strand, counting down.
ATGCCAAATGACATCTTTAAAAGGAATTTCTTTAAACATTAATGGATTGAATAATCCGTGTAAATGGGCAAGCCTAATAAGATACATTAATTTACACAAGGCCAATCTAGTCTTCCTGCAAGAAACCCATCTCTTGAAAAAGATATTGATAAACTAGCCACTAATAAGTATACAGTATTGGTTAGTTCAGAGCACACTCAGAAAAAAGAGGAGTGGCTATTTTATGGAATAAAAGTATGCCCATTCCTAAAACCATTAAGTCTTTTCAGGATGACAAAGGAATGTTTTGTATGGTTACAATACAAATTAATGGGAAGACTTACACTTTAATTAATGTATATTGGATACCTGGAATTGGTATTAATACAGTGAAACATCATATTGATAAGATCATATCATTCTCTATAGGGGATATTATTTTAGCTGGTGATTTTAATTGTATACTACATGAAAGTGATACTACCACTATAAGGAAAAGAAGAATTACATCTAATGCAAAACATTTAAATGATTTTGCTAATTCTTATCATTTGAATGATATTAATAATCAGATAGATTCAAAATCATTACCATAGACCTTTTTCTAACAGATACAAAACTTATTCAAAAATACATAGGGTCTTTATTTCTAACCAGATGGTAACAGATTTAATTAATTCCAAAATCATTTCATGTCCTATATCTGATCATAACTCAATTGTTTTTGAATTCATGATAAAAATACTCATAATGTTCAGATCAAAAGGATACCAGCATACTTAACTCAGCTAAAAGACTATAAAGAATATATACTTTCAGAAGTACAACCTTTTCTAGACATAAATAATACTCCTGAAGTCTCCATTGTCTATGTTTGGGATGCCTTAAAATCATATCTATATGGACAAAGTATCAGATGGTATAATAATAAAAGGAAATCTTGGGATAAGGAATTGTTAGATATTCAAAGTAAATTAGACTCTTATAAACATAATAATAAAGAAAATATTATGGACAAGAAAGTTATTGAAGAAATAAACAAACTAAATGAGAAATACAAAGAAATTTTAACTCATAAAGTTAAAATAACTTTAGAGAAATACAAGTTTTGTCTTATTCAATAAGCCCCAAATACTTACATAGACTTAAAAATAAAACAAAAGATTGAATAAACAAAACCATATCAAAGAAATCTTTTCTCTAAGGAAAAGAAGAATGTTTCTAGTATACCAGAAATACTGGATGAATTTAGAAATCACTTTCACAAGATTAACCATAACAACATTAACATGGAACCTAAAGATAAAATAAAGGAGTTTATAACCACAAACATGAATAAAAAGCTTAATAAACAACAGATTAAACTATTGGACAAGAGTATTTCATATACAGAAGTTATTACACAAATAAATAAGCTTAAATCAAACAAAGCACCAGGTAATGATGGTATTATACCAGAGATATATAAAATCCTTTCTAAAACTACATATTCATTAATACATAAGGTTTTATTTTGGCCCAAACTGAGTTAATAACCCCCATCTTGGCAATATACATTTATTTCACCAATTTTAAAACCTAATAAAGATCCAACTAGATGTTCTTCATATCGACCCATCTCATTACTTAATGTTGATTATAAAATGTTTATGAGTATTTTTGCTGATAGATTGAAGACAATCATCCCCGGCATTATAGATATAGATCAGATGGGCTTCATTTTAAATAGAAATACTTTTGATAATATAAGAAGAACTTTAACATTAATTGATTTTGCAAATAGGAAAAGAAAGATTTAACACTTATTAGTCTTGATATAGGTTCAGCATTTGATTCAGTAAGTTGGGACTATCTGTTTACCTTACTGAAATGCACAAACTTCTCTGATGCATTTGTAAATTTAATTGAGCATTTATACAAAGGAACGCTGGCTTATATTAAGGTAGGAACATATGTTTCACAAAAATACCCATTCTTAAAGGTACAAAGCAAGGATGTCCACTTTCTCCACTATTATTCACTTTAGTAATGGAGCCTTGGGCTAATTTGATTAGAAACAGTACTGACATAGAGGGTTTTGAAATAGACGAAAATACAACATCAAAAATTCAACTTTTTGCAGATGATGTTCTAATTACATCAGCAGGATCTAATTCTTCTATGCAGTCTTTATTTGATAAAATGATGAATTTTAAAAGTATTTCTGGTTTAATATTCAATGAAGAAAAAACTAAAATACTACCTATATATACACGAAAAATATTCTCATTAGTGATTTTACTAAATATGTACCCAATTCAGGTCAGATAACTTATTTAGGTATAATACTATCTAAAGATATTAAATCTATTATATATAATAACTATAATACCTGTTTTCTTAATATACAAAATCTTTTTAATACCTGGAATAATATGTTTTTACTATGGAGGAGAGACTTACAATTATTAAAATGATAATATTCCCCAAGATTTTATACTTAATACAATCAATAATACTTTCACCTACAAAAATAATTATCAAGAAACTGAACACACTAATGTTAAATTTCTTATGGGCACCTAATAGACCTAGGATTGCATTAAAGAAACATACTAATAGCTTGTCCCAAGGGGGTATTTCTTTTCCAGACTTTAATTTATATATTATCTCTTCTATTATAAAAGTTATTACTTTATTAATAGATCAGTCATATATCGCAAAATGGAAAGATTATTGGGAGCTAATTAGTATGCACTTCATGAAAATCTCCTTAACACATAAAAATATGATTGTAAATAACTCCATGTTGTGGTTGCTAAAGGAATTTTGTACTTCACCTATTACACCTAAACATATGGTTTGTTACCCATTAAATATTATTATTAATTATCGTAACTTTATATTCATGCACCCTAAGTATAGGGAATGGAATTTTATTGTATTCCTATAATGTATACTCAGGGTATGCTTATGTCATCTACTTCTGAAGGAGCTCATTTAGCTATAGATAATGATCTAAAGTACTGGTATCAGCTGATATCTGATAATAAAGTTAAAAATCTAGATTTCTTAAAACAAGAATTTGATCTAAGAGAAACTTGCTGGTTAGAGGTTCAGATCTTTAGACAACATCTCATTGATAGAATAGATCTAATGTCTATAACAGTTAAAGAATCTATTCCAAAAGTGATTGATTACTTGATATTAAATTTACAGCATAAAGTTTCTGATAAAGGTAAACTTTCATATATACATAAAATTATCAGACAAGAAACTTTTTTACAGTGTAGATTCATACTGGAATTATTTCACCTCTATTAATGGGGACCCACCAACTCAACAAGATAAACAATATATATTGGAATCTGCTTATAGAACTACATCTTCCATTGTCTGGAGACTTTATACATGGAAATGTTTACATAGATCTTTTTATACACCTTTGATGATGAATAAAATAAATAATAAAGATAATCTATGTAAGAGGTGTAATGTAGAAATTAATGCTGACTGGGCTCATATGTTTTATGACTGTATGAAGTTGAAAGAATACTGGAAGTCAATTAATGAATTTTTGCAGGCTCTTTTTACAGATAATTTCATTATTTCTAAGTCTCTTATATTATTCAACACACCTGTACCTCAATGTGTTAAAAAGATTAAGCTTCCCTTGTTATGGTCTATCCTAGCAGTGGCCAGGAAAATAATAACTAGAAATTGGATTTCAGATACACCTCCTTCGTTCAATGAATTTAAAATGTTATGAATATAATGTGCCATATGGAAATAAGCACAATTAGAATGAGAACAACTAGAAAAACATCATATTATATTGTATGGGATAATTTACAAAATTTGTTAAAAAAATTCTAATTTCAATAGCACGGTATTTTAGTTTAATTAATTGATCTAATTGTAGTGGATGTCTTTGTAAATATTTTAGTTGTTTTGTTGAATATTATAATAATACCTATTTTTAATTACTTGTATAAAATTGTTATGATATTTCTCTTATATGTTAAAACAATAAACCTGTTTTGAAAAAAAAAGATCTGTAACTACAGAATCAGTTTTCAGGGGGTGTTAGTAATGTGACAGTTGCAAAGTGAGTCACGCTTGCCAAAATATACAATTATACATTTTTTGACATTTGTTTCAGTCCATAGTTTTGGCAAAAACTATTTGTCTGGGACAAGCCCTCTTGCGGGATCATAGTGACCTTTGGGGAACTTATGATGGCACCAAGTTTGCAGTCATCTGAAAACTTCTTCAGCCACAATCCTTTAATATTAGATTTGTCCTCTCTGAGAAGTAAATGCCAAAAAAGTGGTCCAAGGACTGAACACTGGGGCATTCCATTAGTGACAGGTCTTTTGAAGGAAGTAGTGTCCCCGACACCCTAATTTCCTGTGTTATATTTGTGAGCCACTTGCTATCCACTGAGTTAAAAATGGGTTAAATATTTAATTGAGAGAGTTTATCTATGATGCCTGAGTATAGTATAGTGATGATCACCTTTGCAAGGTCCAAATCTGTCCTTATCCATTGCCTCAGAGACTTTTTTGAAAAAGTCGTCCAGGTTAAGTAGGCAGAAATGGGTGAGGCTGAAAGTTTGTAGGTCACCTATTTCCCTGTTTATTAGTTCCAGAATGACTCATAATGATCCTTTCCATAACCTTACAGATGGGGCAAGTCAGGTTTATGGGTCTATGATTATCTTGGTCTGTTGTAGCCCTGTCTTTGTGCAAGGAAATGACTGTTACTTATCTTCCACTCATCCTGCAAAAAATTTGTTTTAAGGCTAATGTTGATAAGCCTTTGAAGGAGATCTGACAATTTACATTTCAGGTTTACACATAGACAACACACCTTTCAACTGTCCATATTTTTGCAGAGTGTCTAGATTTTCACCTTATATTTTTGTCCTGTTCCTCATAAAATGTGTGGTTTTATGGCAAATCATCGATGACTGTCACTAAATAGTCATATATTTGAGTTTCACACTTCATATCCTTCAGAAAATGCATGTCAAACCTGTTATTCTAGTAACTTTGTAAATTTGTAAGAGTAATTTTTAAAGTCTGACCATGATTTCTGACCTTTTTCCCCACATTAGTTTTGGCTTTGTCCAGATTTCTTGAGCTTAGAGGTTGAGGGGTATGACAGCCCGGTATGTTATCATCCCCTTAGATGTAGTGTTCTTGGCCTTAGATAGTGCCTTGAGATTTGAAGAGCAGGGGTATATCTGAAAATAATGGGAGGGGAGTAAAATGTGAAGAAAAACACAAGGACAGAGGCATCTATAAAAAAACACAAAAAATAAAAACAAATTCCTCAGCCATGCTGTCACACAAAGTCTAATTTATTGAAACACTGAGTGCTTTCATTTGTAATTAAAGAACTTCAACTTATTATCCAACAATACCTCACTCCACTTTTAAAAGTACCTTTGACCAATCAGTCAAATCATGAATAATTAATTAACAAATAAATGACTCTGATATAGTATTTACTGGTTAAATGAGTATCTGCTGTGTACTGCTACACAAATACAACTAAATTGCTTAATATACAAATTCTCAAATATATATATATATTTATCAAATAATAAGCATATGTGCAAATGTACATTATAAATAAAATACATGATAATCAAAAAGCCAGTATCCAAAAGTCTAGTGGGGACAGGTGCAGACCATCCCTGGCAAAACAACGTAGTCTGTCAATCATGTCCTCCTAAGCTGGCAAATATTCCCTTAGAATGGTACCAGAAACTAAGCCAATTGTTAAAGTCAGTCATCTTCTGTTGATATTGTGTTATCAACCATGGAGAAGGTAGAATACTGCTCATTGCTAGGCTTATACGTGCCTGTCACAGATAATCTGAAAGCTCTATCATGTCTGTCTTCATACAGTCCAGAGAAGTATGTCTCAGGTCATTAACACTCACATGGACTATGACAGAGTCATACTGGTACTTGGGGTTCAGTATCCTGAGTAAATGTGCTATTGGGTGAATCCTTAACCTTAACAGTTGGCTGACCGTGACTGTCTCCTTGCTCAGCCTGGTGAAGGGGGAATATTGGCTTGTCTAACAATAGAGTCTCCAATGACCAACATGTTAGCTATTGTGACAGCTTACCTTAAGGGCTTATAGTACGAGACATCATGAGATGTGGTTGTATTTGTCCTGGGGAATGTTGACTTTGTAGAGTGTTTAGGAGATTGCTGAGGGCAGTGCATGGGAGGCCTTTGAGGTTTGGATAGATTGCTTATCTGAGTTTATGTGTCTGAACCATAGTAGGTGTAGTGTGCATGTTATTGGAAACCTGTTTGGAGATATCATTGGTTGAATGCAAGATCTTTACTTCCAAAGACAAAGGCTAATTATATCTCTCACATACTATGTCAGTCTAAGTATAAGGTGATTGCCAGGAGACATGAGACAATTGCTACATTGTCTCAGGATGCCCATTTCCTCTAGGCTGGCTACAGAGACAGTAGGAAAGTGTACTTCCATGGCTGTGGGTCCTCTTTTTTGTGATCTATGAGGGACAGTGCAATCAGGGTTTGGAGATGTTGGGTTGAGGGAGAGGTCTAGCATTGATCCAAAACAACACTGCTGAGGTGATTTTTCTGATGGGCCTAACTAGCTGCTCAATGATCAGCTAGATACTTGAGAAAATAACAGAGGAAGTTTTATATGGAAAATTGCAACTCTTGGTGCCTGTGTCTATGCAGGGCACAGCAAACCACTGCTGCACAGCTCAGCATAAGTTACAAGAGATAAGTTAGAGAAGAATCCAACAGTAAACAGTAAACAGTAAAAATGCAGTACAAGGGTACAAATATATATATATATATATATATATATATATATATATATATATATATATATATATATACATACATATATATATATATATATATACATATATATATATATATATATATATAGCAATTCACAATTCTCTTACTACTGTGAGTGACACTGCAAGTTTGTTCTAAGGTCCCCAGACCTAGTAAAATGCAAGAGTAAGGTTCCCCAGACCAAGTAAAATGCAAGAAGAAAACATGCAGTAGAAATGTAATAAATGGAACTCAGTTCCTGCAGCAATTCACAATTTTCCCACTGTTGTGAGTGATACTACAAGACTAAGGTCCCCAGAATAAGTAACATGCAACAGTAAAAATGCAATATAACTGTAATAAATGAGACTCAGATCCTGCAGCAATTTGCAATTCTCTCACTAGTGTGAATTATACTACAAAACTAAGGTCCCAGACCAAGTAAAATGCAAGTAGAAAAATACAGTATACATATAGTAAATTAGACTTAGATCCTGCAGCAATTCACAATTCTCTCACTATTGTGAGATATACTACATGACTAAAGTCCCCAAACCAAGTAAAACACAAACAGTAAAAAAGCAGTAGAAATAAAATAGATGAGGTCAAATTTTGCAGCAAGTCACAATTCTCCACTACTTCGGTTCATAGGTTCACAGGTGGTTACTAGGCTAATGGCCCTAAGGCCTTTACAAGCCTAGACATGTGACAACCCGAGTACCCTTATTGACCACAGTTAGATGGTTGTTGTTAGCAGAGCGATTTTATGATCAGCCCCAACTTCCCCTGTCCATGAGGATTATAGGTGCCACCCCCAGACTGAATTTACAGTCACCCATCCAGTTGTTAATGCTGCGCTTGAATAGGGTTATTAAGGAGCTCTGCTTCACATGGTGTGAGAGCTTATTCCAGTTGAGCATCAATCACTGAGAGATATAGCTGTCTCTCCAGCATGTTCTCTTAATATTACAGGCTAGGCTGAGATCCCTGGAGCGGGTTATCCTTGTCCCATTTGATTTGTAGATGTGCAGTATTTACATTAGGGCAGGGTCTGAGACTGCTCTGTAGGCCAGGCACAGGTCACCTCTCATCAGCCTGTATGATACAGAGTACAGGGGCAGGGCTTTCAGTCTTTCCATGTATGTCATGTTCTCTTGATCAGAAACATCTGTGGTCTCTCCAATTGCTGCAGGTGTTTGGTGAGGTACATACAGAAGGGAGCAGTGTACTCAATTAGTGGTATGATAAGGGTCGAGTACAGCAGAGCTATAACCTCCCTAGTCTTGGATCTGATGCCCTTATTTATGAGATGCATGATATAGAATGCTTTTCTTTCCACTATGGACACATGGTGATCAAAATTTAGATTGCTATCAATCTGTGTTCCAAGTCCCGCATCACTGAGTTTGAGTTTAGAGGGGTGCTGTTTATAGCATAATTAGCCAGGGCGAGTTTACTGCCAAAGGGGACAATGAGGCATTTTTTTGCTTTAAGTTTTAGTCCGTGAGTTTGGCACCAATCATTTGTCTGTGTCAGCCCTTTCTATAATATGTTAACTTTAACATTGTTGGGGGGCTCTATGATTGCTGCCAGTTTGCAGTCATCTGCAAACTTGGTAAGCCACAGGCCTTCTACCTTCACTTGGACTTCAGAGTAATAGATTCCAAACAGTAGAGGGCCCAGCACAGATCCTTGTGGTACTCCACTGGTAACTGGTCTACTGGTGGAGGTGGACTCACCAACTTTGACAGTGTGTATTCTGTCAGTGTGTCAGTTGGCTACCCATCTAGTTATGTTTGGGTCAATCCCCAGATGGGAGAGTTCCTCTATGATACCTGAATGGGAGATTGTGTCAAAGGCCTTGGCAAAATCAAGATAGGTGGTCTGCACTCTTTTGCCCTCATCCAGGGCTTTGGTGACATTCTCAAAGTAGTCCACTAGGTTTAATAACAAGATCTACCCTTGACAAAACCAAACTGGTTTGGGTCAAGAGTTTGAAGGTCATCAATGTCCTTGTGGATAAGGTCCATGATGGTTCTTTCCATAGCTTTGCAGATAAGGCTGTTTAAGATTATGGATTGAAAGTTCACAGGGCCAGTTGACTGACCCCCTTTGTGCAAGGGGATGATTACTGTTGCTGTTCTCCAGTCTGCTGTGACAAAGCCAGTTCTCAGGCTATGGTTAAAGAGAGTGCTGAGTTGTTCTGCTAGGTCTTGTTTTAGACTTATTTATTTATTTATTTTTATTGCATTTGTTTACCAGGAAAGTCCACTGGGCCTAAAAGAGTCCATTTTCAGTGGAGGCCCAGGGAGAAAACTCCGACAAGAACATAGATACAGAATAAAATTAAACATTAATTGGTACAGAAGTAGAAACAGTGTTACACATAGTGATTGCAGTAATATATGCAGAATATATAGATAAAAGCAGGAATTTAGCTGGTTTGATTGCAGTAATAGATACAGAATATATACATAAAAGCAGGAATCTAGTTGATTGCCAGATTAATTCAATTAGAGAGGTATAAACAGAGCTATATTAATCAGCATTATTGTAACAGTTATCAACAAGTGATGAAAAAATAAAAATAAAGATGTAGAAAATATCATCAGTTAGAGGTAGCAAAAAGTATAGGAGTTTAGTTATCATATAAGGAGCAGGAAGAGGTTAGGTTATAGAGCAGGTACATAGCCAGGAAGAGTTGAGATGATTTTTCAGTATTTGTTTGAAGGTGGTGGTGCTGCAAGTGTTTGTTATAGAAGGTGGAAGTGAGTTCCATAGTTTGGCGATGCTGAAGGAGTAGAGGAGTTGACCAGCATTTAAGCTGGGCTTTTCTACTTTTAGAAGTAGATGATTTTCAGATCTTAGTTGCCTGCCCTGTTGATATTTGGCAAGTAGAGTCAAGAGAGCATGACAGTCTGTGGGTCTGTAGATTATTTTGTGAGCTGTATTTAGTTGGATGAATGAGAGATGGTGGAGGAGTTGCAACCACCCTAATTGTTTCAGTGAGTTACAGTGGTGGGACGAGAATTTGGCCTTGGAGGCAAATTTGGCTATTCTGTTGTAACACATATCAAGTTTGGATTTTGTAGAATTTTGTATATTAGTGAGGAGAGAGACACCATAAAGGAGAGAGGGTAATAAAAAAGGTAGTTGCAAGTGTTTGTCTAGTAGAGAAACTAAGAAAGTGTTGTTGCCTGTAGAGTATGCCAAGCTTTGGCGTGTTTTTTAATGTTATTGTTTATGTGTAGGTCAAAGTTAAGGTTTTCATCTGTAATAATGCCTAGTAATTTAGTGTGTGGGACAACTTCTATAGTGGTATTGTCTTGGGCTTGAATAGTGAAGAGTTTTTTTTTTATCTAGGGGAGTGGTTTACTTAGGGGTGAAAGTTACCAGTTTAGTTTTTTATTTTGGATTTAGGGCAAGATGATTATTAAGCATCCAAGATTCAGTAGAGAAAAGTGGATTCTCTGTGATTTTCTGAAGTTCAGAGCTGGAATTTGCAGTGCATATTATTGTAGAGTCATCAGCATACTGGATTACTGAGCATTGTGGGAGAGTGGAGTGAAAGTTGTTATTAAAGATGCTAAATAATAGAGGACCATGTAAGGAGCCTTGGGGTACCCCTGGGCAAGTACTGAGGAAGGGAGAGCAAGATTGTTGCCATTTGGTGGATTGCTGCCGATTGGAGAGATAGCTATTGAACCATTGTAGGGTAGGTGGGGAAATGTGTAGGGTGGATAGTTTAGAGAGGAGGATAGTGTGGGAAATGGTATCAAAAGCTTTGGAGAGGTCAAGGAAAACAGAAGGGATTATTTTACCAGAATCCTGTGCCCAGTTAACTGTATCAAGGAAGGAGAGAAGGGCAGTAGTGGTGCTGTGTCCTGGTCTGAAACCATGCTGAGTGGGTGATAGAATTTGGTTTTCAAGCAGGTGGTTGAGGAGTTGGTAATGGATGCATTTCTCCAGTATTTTAGAGAGGGGTGAAAGAATTGCTATGGGTTGAAAGTTTGTGGTGTCTGTGTTGGTGCTGCCTTTGTGTAACGGGAGAATGAATGTTTTTTTCCAGATGTCTGGGACAAAGGATTATTTAATCAATCTGTTAATGAATATGCTGATGGGATAAGCTATAGAGTTTGCAGCTAGCTGCAGGAAGTGTGGAGGTAGATTGTCAGGGGCCAGAGTACAGGGTTTTAGCTTAAGTAATTTTTTTTTTTTATTGTGGTAGTGGGTATGGGGGAGAATTTTAGGTTGTAGTTGAGGGTAGGATTGTTTTCTGGGATGATTTGGTCATTAACTGTCTTGGCGGTGGTGGTGTTAACTGTAGGAAAGGTGGTGGTTAGATTAGCTATGGTTGTTAGGTAAGGTTTAGGTTAAGATTGTTTAGTAAGCAGTCTAGGATGTTATCTGATCCCATATTGGCCATATGTTTGCCCTTGGAAAGTACTTGTATGACCTGTTCTTTGGAGATACTCTGTAGAGGACTGGTGTTAGGAATGCTTTGGGGTAAGTCTGGTTGGCAAAGGAGGGTGACATTATTGCCAAATATGTCAGTTAGCAAGTTTGCAGTTTCCTCAGGTTTAGTGTGAGTGGTACAATCCACTATAAGTTCAGCAAACAGCTGTGCATTCCCTTTTAGGTTTCAGATGTGACTAAAGAATGCCTTATGATTGTCTTTAGCTAAGGATGCTACTTTAGACTCATAGCTAGCCTTAGAGGACTTAACAAGATATCTGATTTGCTTGCTCAAGCTGTGGAGGGCATTCTTCCTCTGTTCAGTAAGTTTCCTCCTGTTCTTAGATTTTAGTATCTTTCTTTTGTTGTATAACTTATTTATACTTACAGCCCACCAGGGTGGCTTGTTTTTTAAGGAAGACCTGATTTTGTTCCTTTTGACTACAGCTGAGTCAGTGCATTTGTTTAAGTGGATATATCAGGCATTTGTGTATTCTCTGCATAGGAGGCATTGGCAGGGACTTAGAAACTTTTTATACCATTGCTTACTAGGCAATAGTTTCCTTTGGAGAAATTTTTCAGTTGTTTTAACTCCTGTGGGATGTCAGGTTTGATCGTTGCTTCAAACAAGACAGATTTATGGTCTGACCTTACCAGGGAGGGCAGCACACAAGGGTAGTGCAGTCACCCCCCCCCCCCATGTTGGTGAGCACTAGGTCCAGGACATTTCAGTCCTTGTGGGGATGCAGACTAACTGTTCCATGACATTTGAATTAAAGTCCAGGAATCTTGAAGAGATCATGTCTGTGCTTATGTAAGTCATCCAATTGATAAAAGGATAGTTGATATATCCCATAACCATGGTGTTTGGCTGTATACTGAGTGACTCTAGCAAGTTCAGGTAGGCAATGTCTTTCTCCTAATTCACGGTGGGGGATTTGTAGCTAGAGATGATGTGGAAGGGTATTTTACCTATAGTTAATTGGACCTGGAGTAGCTCAAGAGAGGTGTCCTGTTTCACCAGTCTCAAGGTGTATTTGGATTTAATGAAGATGGATACACCTCTACCTTTGGTTCTTTCAATTTAAATTTGGGGTCTGAACGTGTGAAAGGCATTGAAGCCTTGTACAGCTGGGGTGCTCTCAGCAGCCTTGAAGCAAGTCTCAGTGACAGCATAGACATCGGCTCCTGGCATTAAGCAGCATGATCTTGAGTTTGTCTTTAGTGGGTTTCTTTACGTTGTAAGTTTTGTTGTTTGGACATTGCCTAAAAAGGCACTATGGGGGAGGCAAGCATCATTGCCAGTATCTGAAAGCCTTGAGAAGACTGGTGAAGGCCATCTCTGACAAAGCAGTGTGGTCTTTCGACCATGTCTTCCCCAGCAGACAGATAATGGACCCCCTGGAGTGACACCAAAAGCTAAGCCAATTATTGAAATCAATCATTTTTTGTCTGTATTGTGGCATCATCCTAGGTGAAGGTAGAATTCTGCTTAGAGCTAGGGACATACCTGCCTGGAACATATAATCTGAGAGTTTGGTCATGTCTCTCTTCATATAGTCCAGAGAGGTACGTCTCATGTCATTCTCCTCAACATGTACTATGACAGAGTCATAACGGTAATTGTTGCTGTGTGACATGAGTGCATGAGTGATTTGATCCTGACACCTGACAGGCAGTTGACTGTGACCTTCTCCTTGTTCAGCCTGGTGAGGGAGGACATCTGTGTGTCTCACTATTGCGTCACTTATGACCAGAACATTTGGTTTGAGGTGTTTTGCCTTAAGGGTTTAATTGTGGAGACACTGATATGTGTGTTGTTATGTGTAGTGGTGGATTCTGTTTTTGTACCAGTATGTGTATGTTGTTTGCACTTGGGTGGTCCCTGGTCTTTTGGTAGGTTCTTAGTGAGTACCTATACATATATGGGTTTGTGTGTCTTGATTTTATCTTGTGTGAGAGGGCAGTTGTCTGTGCTGACAACCTGATGTATGTCTTGTTTATTGTTATGTGAGAGAACTGAGTCTAATTTCATGCTATAGTTACATCTCTCACATACTGTATTTGTTTGCTTTAGGAGCAAGTGGTTGTCAGTATACATGAGGCAATTGCTATATTGCCTCAGGATGCCCATGTCAATCAGGTTGGCTGGAGAAATGGTGGGAAACTGTCCATCCATTATGGCAGGTATACATTGTAGTAACTAGTGGGGATAGGCTAGATGGACCAGGGTTTGTTTGTGAGACTAAGAAAGGCGGCTGTTCTCTGGAGGGCTAAGGGTGGAAGACTGCATCAGCACCTCAGAATGTGCAGCTGAGTTGCTCGGTGGGTAGCAATGCACAACTGTGTTACACACAGAGAGGCAGGGAGGTAAAGAAGGTTTTCTAGCAGCTACCAAGGGAAAATTTTGTTTTTTAATGATTGCTTCTATACACTGCAGTGCTAAACCCCGTTGGGTGGTTAATAGCTACGCACAAATGCAGTGCTTAAATACAAGTGGAGTTAAACAGTTTCAACACAAACTAATCAACAGGAAAACCCCAAATTGAGTCTTTTTCCAACAATCCCCAACTCAGACTGGTCCAGGAGTACACACTTCTGCCACAGGGATGTAGGAGGGCCTTCTTAATGTAGGATGGCTGGTTTTAGTGCTCAATTAATACCAAACAGCCTAGATTCAGGAAATCTGAATCTATCTTATGCTATAGAAATTCAAAGTGCAGAACAAAATATTCATAGCAGTAGAAACAGCAAAAAATAAAGCAACAAGTAATCAAAATTCAGTTAAAAAGTGCAATGCAACCTTAAAATATACTTATTTTTTGTTGTGCACAGTGAATGCCTTGGATTTAGCTCAGATTTACTCCAGATCTCTGACTAAGGTTATCAAAGTCAGAGCAGCTCTGCCAAACAGAGCACAAAACTGTGCAAAGGTGGTGCTTAAAGACAAGCAAAGCTAAACAGTTTTGACTCAGACTGCCTTGGATTTAGTTCAGATTCACTGAGATCTCTGGCTAAGGTCATCAAACTCAGAGCAGCTCTGCAAAATGTGAAGGATACTATAATACTAAGACTCCAAACCAAGTTAGAAATGCAAACAGTTGACTTTTGGTTAAACAAGGATAAATGAAGAAAAGAACAATACACAATTTAGATTAACAATGAATATTGCAGTGTGTACTAGTTTAAATAGGATTATATGGATTAAATTTAAAAGTTCCTGGTTTTCTGACTACTGAATAAATGTTGATGAATATTTCTAAAACAGATGGACAAATAATATTGATATTTGGAATGCAGCTTTGATGTAGATAGAGAAAACAAGTCTGAAGCTGCTGAAAATATTTGATGGAAAACATCAATAAATGTAAAGGGAGATGCAAGGAAAAATCTTTAGATGATATTTTCTCCAGTGATTGTGATATTAGGCTTCTCTGATAGCATTTAAATCTTGTGTATAATAGCTTGTAAATGTCTTTCTTTGATAAGAAATTGTAACTCAATTGAATTCACAATAAAAAAAATTTTTTTTAGTTTTATCAAGTGATAGGAAATAAAAAAATGCAATAACTAAGAGTTTAAGTTTTTGATATCAACTGGATAAACCATCAGTTATACCAAGATAGATACTACACCAAGCTTTTATTGGTGGAAACGAGAATTTCAGTTGTTCTGAAAATTAAATAATACCAGTACCAATTTGGAAGACTCAGCCATCATTTAAAAATGCTTAGAATGGGATATATATGAATGGATCTGGCATTTCAAATAAATTTAAAGATAGTATTACGAATAGCAAGAAAAAGGTTATGGGTATGTTGAGTTGTGTCATTAAAACAAAAGCTTTTTGGAAGACATTTATTTTACTAATAAAACACCAGGCACTTCTGAAGAAGTCTACATTCTGAATAGACAAAAGTGCTTAGTTTTGATAATTAAAGGCTACTGTATTAGACGGATTTTGTCTGGTGTTTCATTTATCTGTGGAGTTTGGGAGCTGTTTGAACTATATGCTGATTTACTTATCTTAATAATGAAAGTTTGGAGAATTAGAGATCATTTTTGAGTGTTTTTATTTTGCAAGGTCTTGCTGAATTGCTTTCCAATGCTTTTGAGTATTTTGTTGATTATAATTAGGATTATTCTGCATAAATATTATGACATGTTGTTTAGTTAAGATGATATTTTAAACTGAGGTAAAGCAGAAAGATCCAATTTTTTATAAAGCAACAAATGGCAGAAAGGGTGTTATTTTTATGCATTATCAATCTGTAGCTAAAAAGCATTGCAATTGTGCAACAGAAACTAACATTTTTTGGGGTGACACTACTAGGCTGATAGAAATATAAATTTATGTCATCCACAAATGCTGTCTACAGAATAGTTGTATTTTTGAAAATTGGGAAATTTATGTCTGAGAAAGGTTTAAGATATAAAAGATGGGGTTCAATACACAAATTAATCAAATAAGTGGATAGAGGACACAAATGTGTGGAAGATTTTTATTAGGAATGACTTCAGATAGTCACCATTAATAAATAGCCTAGTGTAGATAATATAATATATTAACTGAAAAGAATATATACATTTCTAAGGAAAGACAAATTTTAATAAAACTGTCACAGAAATGTAAAGTTAGCTTAATCAAATGTCATTGTTATATCAATAGCAAAGGCAAACACAGAATGAGGACCTATAAACTTAGCAGATACATAGTATCCATTATGATTCTTTGGTCAGTATTTTTTCTCTAATTTATAAAACCAAATTTAAAAGTTAAAAGAAGTAAGGATAATATGATAGTCTAGTTAGCTAAAATTAAGTAAATACATTTTAAATCAACATTAAATAAAGAAACTGGGCTGTCATTTTTAGTAAGTCCAAATTAGCAGTATCAAGGCCGCGGTGGTACAGCGGTTAATGTTGTCACCTCACAGCAAGAGGTTCTCTCATTTGATTCTCAGCTGGAGTGCCTTCTATGTGGAGTCTGCATGTCCTCCCTATGGTTGAGTGATGTCTAAAGACATGCAGGTAGGTGCGTGCGTGAATGGGTGTGCCTTCTTTGAAGGTTGGGCATCATGCTGGCAACTCAGCACCGTAAAAGTCCACTGTCAATCATTTGTGGACTGGAGTTCTGCTGTGGCAACCCATAACCAGGAAAAGCTGAAAGAAGACAATAAATGGTTCTTAATTAATTGAGATATGACTCTGAAAAGCCACACCTTTATATTTATAAAAAAGACCTTTGAAAATTCTAAGAACTTTCCTAGCAAATTTATTTTATATGCAATTGATGCCAAAAGTATCCAGACCTGCAGCTATATATAAATTTAATTAGTATATTGCCTCTCAGATCTATGTGAACATAAGCAACTAAAACTGAAATGTTGGTTTAGGAATAGTTAAGAACCCTAAATAGTTACCGAGATCAATACTAGTCATTGTGGTTTAGCAGAGTTATATATTATTAGCAGACCTGAAAGAGAACCCATTCATCATATATTGGGTAATCACATTTTTGCTCTCAATGTTCATTGATAATATTCTGTTTTGTGGGCTTTTAGATTTGTATAATATTTGCTATATAACTAGAAAATGCTTGAGAAAGTTAGTATTAACTTGTGTTTGGGACACAAATTTAGCTTTGGCCCACAACTACTGAATAGTAAGTTCTAGGTTTACACCAGTGTGACATTATTTAATTTTTTTACTCCATTTGATGATCATATTTAAGGTGGAGGTTTGATTCTGACAGTTTTAATTCCTTTTGTTTTATATTTTTAAGGAAAGTGGCTTTAGAGGTAAAATGTTTTGTCATAATAAAGGAGCATACTTAATCTAGATTAGAATAGTATAAGTTGATCTCACTGATAAAATCATCTAGTTTCTATTTACATACCCTTTAACAGTCATATTATGAAGAAGCATAGAATGTATTGCTCAGTTCTATTCTTATCTCCATCATTTTGATATGAGAGAGAAAAATTAAAAAGTCCTTTAACTTCTAAAGTGAATTGAAAAGTAACATGAAACAATTGTACAGGTCCTAACTGTTGAGGATTAAATGATATAAATTAAGAAGAAATTAATGTGGGGCCATGATCTTTATACTAAGGAATAAAATGTATAAAGCAGTTTGAGTAAATGAGATAGAAAGAGTAAAGCATATCAGATGAGTGCATTATTTCTATGATGGCCCTGGAAACACTGGAATTCAATAATTTAGTACAGGATTTCTTATCCATTGTCTTGATTATTCCTGAATTCCAATCTCAGCAATAACTTTATAGAAGGGAAAATAGCTATTTAACATGAGGGTCATTTGCCCAAGAATTTCTGTTTGGACAGCACAAGTAGTTATACAGACAGTTGAAAGACTGGTTTATTAAGATGAGTTTTGAATATGACATAGCAATACATAAGTAATATATCTTGGTTGGAAAATAATGTTGTATTATCTGACAATTCTATCAAAATGGTCATGTCTAGTTTGGTTTGATAGGTCCCCAAAGATGAAACTACTTTTATCCACTTTTTGTTGACATTGTCCAATTGATTATCCAACATTTTTATAACAGCAATTGTATCATTTGATTTAAACAGTGAGTATTTACCTGGATTTTAAATTCCAGTTCAGTAAATTAAGTTCCATTATACAGAATTGAGAAGGAGGTTAAGAGAACTGACATGCTTAAACTATAGGTAAGAAACCAGTTATGTGCAGTGAAGTTATAAATGGTAGGCAACCACCACCACAACTTCATTATTTTATTTAAAACTAGACAGCACTCCATCCCTCATACACATCCCATGTCTAGCCCCATTTAACACCAACTAAAGAAGGTTCTTATTAAAGCTAAATAAGCATAATACACCCCCACAGGAAAATAATGTAGCAGGTATTTTATATTGACTATATAAATAATAATACACAACCCCTATATTTCATACTCCACATGATCAGACAGATAATACACATTCTATAGGCTTGTCTCAACATGGAATATAAGCATAAAAATGAAATAGACACACTATAATCTGAAGTATAAAATGATCTTTCTACATTGAGTTGATACCTTTAAAGAGAAACGTTCATAAAATACCGTTTTAATATCTTAACTAAGTAAATAAATTGTTAAGCAAAAATGAAGAAAATGTAGATTTTTTGTATACAACCAAATTACATGTAGAAGATGAAATAAACTTTTTAGTAATACTATAATGAAGCATCTGAAAGGATGAGTGAGGGAATAATTCAGTCTGTGGTGTGACACATACCTACAAGCTTGTTTTCTCTGTATGGGGAAGTGGTGTGTTGTTTTCCCTGTAAGGATAAGAGGATTGTATCCTGCAGCTTCTATGTTTAATTAATACTCAAATGTTTCTGCTCTGTTTAGTCTTTTACTGACATCAGATTTCAGGCTTGCTTAGTGCTATTGTAATTAACTTGACTGGGTGGACCTTTTCTCCAGAAGTGTGTGATTTTGCTATCATTCTCATTTATTTTGTAACTTATTATTCTTGTTTGTTAACTATATGGCTGTGAGTGATGTACTCTGCTGAACTGTAAGCTAAGTAGTTCCTAAGTTTTGCTCACTTTACTAGAGTCTCTGGATGTTCTTTCTGCTTGTTCTTTATCCTTTTAAATGTATCTGTAAAGTAGTACAAGTGATCCTTTCCCTAAGAGTTTTGTTGATTTAAGTTTCCAAGTCAAATAACTAAATGTTATAAACAGGGAGGCTTGTAATCAATTTAGTTTAAATGTATAAGGATGAGTAACAATTTATTATTTACCTTGCAAAATGCTGCTAATAATCAAAACATCTCAGCTGCATGAAACTGCAGCAAGGCAATGCGCACCGGCAATGATTCATTGTACAATGTTAAACGTTTGTATAGTATTTCTTTTTTTTTTGTCATTATTTTACCCTGTGGTTATAGGTTTGTCCTCATGGTGCTATTTTTTCTGAGTCACTGAAGGCAAACAAAAAAGCTGCAGGAAGTTCAGTTGCTTATGTTTCCTGCTTGATGGTGCATTATTTTCCCTAGTCTTGTTGCATGCATTGTTAACCATTTCTCTTCACTCTTCTTGTAGTTTCAATTACACCTGTAAGTTATCTGCCTGCTATTGCACACTCCAAGTCCTAAAGCTTCTTAAAATGGTATGACTGTCACCACAGATTATTATCTTATTAAACCAACTGCCAAAACATCCAAATGGCAATGGCTAAACTTGGCTACAAATTTGTGTATGTCAGGCAAGTACTGTTGACTATTTAATAACTTTGTAAGATATTCTATGGAGCATACACCGTTGTAATATTTGGCACAATATACAGTACCACTGTGAAAATGCACACTCTGTACACTAATCTTCTGGGCCCGATAGCTCTTTGGGTAGTAATTTCAGTTACAAATAGTGACATTCCCATTGTCTTTGTTATTTCTAATAGAAACGTTTCCATAGTTTATTTCATTCCCATTGGAAAGTTGCTATCTCGCAGAGTCCTCTTTTCTGCCTTTCAAGCAGTGCATAGTACCTTCTGTTTACTTCATAATTTCTGCTATAATTTTCAGTCACCAGCACTCATTATTGTAATCATCACAATATAATTTCACTTATTTTTTTAGACAAATTCTTTTTGTAAAGAAAGCTGCCCTGCAAGACTTAAGGTGAAGCTGAATTTCCATTTATAACTTTCTAGGTCTCTGAGCCCCCATTAATAATGCTCCTACTCAAGCACCATTTTCACAACAGAATCCCTCTGACAAGAAATAATGGTATATTATCTAGCTGTAAACTACATTAAATAGAGCAGAATTCTTAGTAGAAGTTTTTCATTGCCATATGTTGTTTCTAGAACTATATACTACTCTACAAGGCTGAAGCCCTCCTATGCTCAGGCTCACTAGACTCTCTACCCTATCTAAAATGCTCACCCACCCCTCTTACTCCTACATTTAAATTATCCACAGTTCCATTCTCTGAGACAATCAGTCATAAAGGGCTACTACTGTGAGTACCACTATAACATTCTTGTCAACTAA
This sequence comes from Protopterus annectens, assembly GCF_019279795.1. Taxonomy (NCBI): domain Eukaryota; kingdom Metazoa; phylum Chordata; order Ceratodontiformes; family Protopteridae; genus Protopterus; species Protopterus annectens. The sequence goes on along the minus strand of NC_056737.1, from coordinate 1,835,198,355 downwards.
ATCACCCCCACTTAATCAAAACTCTTCCCTCATAATCCAATCTTAATGGCACACTCCCACAATTCTTACTACTAATATCCCTCTCTGTGGTAATGCAGCTCACCACCTATCACCACCAACTCTCACTTACAGTGGCACTGGAACCCACCCACTGCAATTTAAACAAGTACTTTCCCATCTCTCTATCTTTACACCAATCCACCTCTATTAACATTCTTCAAAAACAGTCACTCACATTATAACCTCATACATCAGTAAAATATCTATAAAACAGAAAATCAAGTTCAAATGCCTCAGTCATTATCATCACACATACTTGTTGTTAAACTAAATGAAGACATTCACCCAGTCCTGACATGTCTCAAATACCAACAATTTTGTCCAGTATTTCCAATACATACTCTCAAATACCTTCACCAAGTCTTACAAATCAGACAGGACTACATTTCTTTAACATCAGTCTGAGAAGTATTAATAACAAATTACCTGAAGTTCATGCTTGCATCAGCCATAACTCCTTTGATATTTTGATGACCATAGCAACCTGTCTCAAGAAGGAAACAAAAGATAAAGCAATCCCACCCCCAGATATATTATTCTAAGGTTAGATAAGAAAAATAAAAAGAAGGTAGAGTGGCAATACTCCACAAAAATACTCTGGAACTCTGCTGTTTCCCTTCACACCACTTCTTAATTCAAACATACAGAATTACTTATTTCATAGCTTAACTCAACAGCTATAAAGATATAACCATGATAGGCATTTATGCACCTCCAGGCAATAACATCCTTATCCTAGAAGAGATCTTCTGCTGGATCTTCACCAATATGCAACAAAAAGTTATTATACATTATACTAGGTGATGTCAATACTGACTAGCACACAAAACCCCAAATAACCATTCTAACACAGTACAGCTCTATATCTTTACACAACTAATCAATAGCCCCCACTAGATACCATAAAACAACTAGAGAATCTACACTTAACTTGATCATCACATCTCTTCCCAAGAAAATAGCATCACATGTCTCTCTGCCAGACACACTGACTGACCATTTCCCTACTTTTGCAGTCCAATAACAAAAACTTGTAGCATAAACTCCACACTGTAATGCAGTGAAACATCTCACAATTTCCAGAAAGAAGCTTTAATCACAACCTTAAAACTATATAACTATAACGTACATAAAATCCTACCACTTAATGATACTGTAGTACTGTTCAACAAAACATTTCTAACCATTCCAAATGAACACACCCCTATAAGAATTAAAAGAGTTAGTGCCAACCAAGCATCATGGCTAACATGCTAGAGACAAAGCCTGGAAAACATAGTTAAAAAATAAAACACCAACATCTCTACAGCAGCTCAGCTATTTAAGAAATGAAAAAAAATAAACCATAAGGCAAACTAAGAAAACTCATTATACCAAGTTTCAAAACATGCACTACTATTCTCCTAAACTATACTATGTCTGAGGTCAGACTATACCCCCTGCTCCCACATACGTTATGTATTATGTATATTGGATAATATACTATGCCTGAGGATGGATTATTCCCCCTACTCCAACATACAGTAATCATGTGCACAGGAAGAATTACTAAGTGTGAAGTTTGATTATTCCCACTACTACAACATGCAGTGATCAAGTGTACAGGAATATATACTAAGTCTGAGGTCAAATTATACCCCCTTTTCCAACATACAGTGACCATGTATACAGGAATATATAGTAAGTTGGAGGTTAAATTATTTTCTCTTTTCCACTATAGAGTGATTATTTGTACAGGAATATATTATGTCTGAGATCAGATAATACCCCTACTCAGCATACAATGATTGTGTGTTGAGGAATATATAGTAAGTCTAAGGTTGGATTATTCCCCCTGCACCAACATACAGTGTCATGTATAAACATATTTCTACTAAATCTGAGGTCAGATTATACTCCCTACTCCAATTAAAAGTGACCATGTGTGCATGAATGTATACTAAGTTTGATGTCAGATTTTTCCCTTTACTCCAACATACAGTGGTCATATGTGCAGGAATATATATTAAATCTGAGGTCAGATTCTTCACCCTTCTGAAACATACAGTGGTCATGTGTTTAGGAATATGTACTAAATCAGATGTCAGATTATTTTCCCTTTCTCCATCATATAGTCATCATGCATTCAGGAATATATGTTAAGTCTTAGGTCAAATTATTCCTCCTACTCTGAGATACATTGGTCTTGTGTATGGGAATATTTTCTGAGATTGGATTATTTCCTCTACTCCAACATGCAATCATTATATGTACAGAAATATACTACATCTGAGGTGAGATGATACCCCCTCCTGCAATACACAGTGATCATGTGCACAGGAATATACCATGTCAGAGGTCAGATTATACTCCCTCCTGCAACAAGCAGTGATCACGTGTACAGGAATATATTATTTTGGATTTCGGATTGTACTCCCTGCAATACACAGTCATCATGAGTTCAGGAATGTATACCAAGTTTGAGGTTGGATTATTCTGCCTATTCCAACATACAGTGATCATGTGTAAAGGAATACATATTAAGTTGGAGCTCAAATTATTCTCCTACTCCATTTTGCTGACTCAGAAGTGCAATACAATGGAGCTGCCATATATCTTTCAGAGGACATGCAGGTTTAATTCCCCCAAGTGTCATTTAGCGGGTTCCTCAATCAATAATAATGTTTTTAGCAATGGTATGGGTTGCTTAGATGTTTCACATGAGCAATTTTCAATGAATGTTGTTTTTTTCTTGTGATACATAAATGGAAATGCACCTCTACATGTAGATTACTATACAGAGCAATAACATATTCCATGGTTTGAATGACCACCTCTGCATACAGTCTAGTAGATGTACAGAGCAACATCATATTTCAAGGGCTGAATTAGCCACCTCTACATGTAATCTAGTATATTTTGAGAGCAACAACATAATCTGTACATTGAATGTGCTTTATTAATTTCAGGTGTTTTCAGCACCGTGTGCGACTCCTTTAATATGAAAAACAGATTCAAAATCCAGCAGATGATGCTGAAAATTACCATACATAAAATTCTTCACTTTTCACTTATCTTGATGAAAAAGAACACCACCACTGCCTTTCTTTTAAAAAGGCTGACTGGCTGACTGACACTGCAAGACCATTTACATTACATTCAGCTTTACCACTATGATTACCTCATTCAAATTACATTGAGTTCACAACTGCCCCCTTATTTTTACCTCCTGCACTGTGAAGCTGTTTACTACTTATAAAGTCTGCAATCTTTGCACTCCCATATGATATTGTAGATTTCCACTTCCTTAGTGTATTTGTCTTCATTCATACCACTGAATTGGTTAATAATGTCATAAGTATACATTATATCTAAAAGTCCTACACACTAGTGAACTGGTTTGTAGCTTCTTCTTTGATCATGTATTATGTTTATGTATTGTTCTTGCATGCCTTTGACCTGATGCATGGTTGAAAAGAGTCCTAGACATACCCATACATCCAGTTTACAAAAAAAAAAAACCCAGGAAATGTCACTGAATATAGCAGGAAGTAGGAAAATAGACATAAAATGGCATGAAAAGGCCAAAGAAAGGAGAAGAGATATCAACAAACTAAACACAGAAAAAAAACTAAAGTTAACTACTTATCATAACAATGGATTTTGGGCTTCCGTTCCAGTAGGACTAATGTCATTATGTACCCAAAACTTTCTCATTTTACCAGCCTCAGTAATACCCTTGATGAAGACCTTCCTCTCCAGATCTGTGGTGTACAATTCAAAGTGGATGACACATAAAACAGACCTCAAGGCCAAATCAGTAAAAGGAAGGGAAAATGACTAAGTTTGTTACCCAGATGGAACTGCTCATCTACCATGGTAATTTTCAGATCTGGTATGAAGAGGTCCATCCCCTGTAACAGAAGGACACAGCCTCAAGCTCATCCTCCTGGGTGATCTGCTTCATGAGTACATACCTATGATTACTGTGGCCTAAAGGCAGACCTGGACCTAAAGATCAATTCTAGCTTATAATGTTTTGCAAACATATTCAATGACATTCATGGAGCTGCTGTACAAATATAATCAAAGACATCCCTGCAAAACAAATAAACTTAAGAGGTACCTCCTGTCCTAGTGGAGTGTACCTTAGGATTACAAGTCAGTGGATTATATTTTTCATGACAGAGCTCAATACAAGCTACCATTTACCTAAAGTAATCTTAGATACTTTCCAAAGATTTGAACAGCTGAGAGTCTTTTCTGATTCATTTTTTTGTCTTACGCCCACAGATCCTGGGTTTTCAGTGAACATCATGAAATGTAATACATTTCTACCAGAATAAAGCGGGATATACACAGTAAAATGAACTGAATTTTTGAGGTTATATTCAGTTGCTATCAGAGGCAATAAAGATAAGTTTGCATGCATGCAGGTTCATAGGTTCATAGGTTCATAGGTAGGTACTAGGCTACTGGCCCTGGGGCCTATACAAGCCAAGCCAAAAAGGTACCCTGGCTTTTGCCACCAAAGAAAATTATTTTCCTGTGCCACTGTCGAGCAGAGCCACAGAGGTGATCCCCGGGGTGAATTTCCTATTTCCCATCCAATCATCAAGATTTTTCTTGAAGAGTGCTAATGAGGAGCTTTGTTTGATATAGAGGGGTAGTTTATTCCAGAGTATGGGAAGTCTCTGGGACAGGAATCATCTATCCCTCCAGCATGTTCTGTTTATTGTGGTGACAGGGTTTAGGTCCCTAGAGCGTGTAGCTTGGAGGGAATGGGATTTCTTTAAGTGCAGCATGTCCAACAGCTCTGGGTTTGACATAGCTTTGTATGTTAGGCAGAGGTCACCTCTGAGTAGGCGATATGCGACGGAGTAAAGCTGGAGTTTTTTTAGATGGTCTGCATAGGGCATCTGTTTGAGGCTGGTAATCCTCTTTGTGAGGTATTTCTGCGGCCTTTCCAGTTGTTGTAGATGTCTTGTGAGGTACATACCAAAAGGGGCGTCATACTCTATAATGGGTCTAATGAGTGATGAGTAGAGGGGAACAATGACCTCTTTTTTTCTGGATGAGAAACCTTTTGTGATGAGGTGTGCTATGTAGAAGGATTTCCTAACTACTGTGGTGATGTGATTATCAAAGGAGAGATTACTGTCCACCTGTGTCCCAAGGTCTCTTATCACACTTTCGGTGTTAAGTATACTACCGCCTATGTTGTAGTTCATAGGTACAGAGTTTTTACCAAAGGGGATGACAATGCACTTTTTGGCATTGAGCTTGAGGCCATGGCTTTGACACCAGGCATCTGTCTCAGTGAGGCCCTTTTGTAGGATGTCCACATTGTTAGGAGTTTCGATTATGGCTCCTAGTTTGCAGTCATCTGCAAACTTCATTAGCCAAAGACCTTCTGTGTTAGCCTGTACTTCAGAGAAGTAGATACCAAACAGGAGAGGACCCAGGACTGAACCCTTCGGTACTCTACTTGTCACTGGTCTCAAATCGGATTTGGAGTCTGCTACTTTCACAGTGTGGGTTCTGTCAGTGAGCCAGTTGGCAACCCATCTTGTGACATAGGGATTTATACCTAGTTTAGTGAGTTTATCTATAATTCCAGAGTGGGGGATGGTGTCAGAAGCCTTGGCAAGATCTAGATAGGCTGTGTAAACCACCTTACCCTTGTCTACAGCTTTTGTGACTGCTTCAAAGAAGTCTATCAGGTTTAGGAGACATGATCTGCCTTTTACAAACCCGAACTGAGTGGGATCCAGAGTTTGGAGATTACCAATTTCTTTGTTTATAAGTTCCATGATGATACGTTCCATGGCCTTGCAGACCAGGCTCATCAGGCTAATTGGGTGGTAGTTCCCGGGGTCCGTGGTGGCTCCCCCCTTGTGGAGTGGGATAACCATTGCTGTGCGCCATTCAGCAGATGCAGCAAAGCCTGAGGTGAGGCTATGATTGAACATGGTACTTAGGTGGGGTGCCAGTTTGTTCTGTAGTTCGTGTAGAATGCAGCCTGGGATGTTGTCTGGTCCCATGGATCCTATGTTCTTGGCTTTGGAGAGTGTGGTTTTTACCTTTGCAGCTGTGATTACAGGAACTTTGCATTCTTCCGGTATAGAGATGGGCTCTTTAGAGGGTGAGAGGGGGGTAAAGTTAGCACTGAGCCTATCTGCCAGGATGTTGGCAATATCAGTTGGGTCTGTATATTTAGTGCCATTGTGCTGTAACTCAGAGCAGATCTGAGTGTTGCCATTGAGATTCTTGACATAGCTATAAAATGCTTTGTGGTTGACTTTAGAATCAGTGGCGATTTTGTTTTCATAACTAGCTTTGGAGGATTTTATCAAGGATCGCAGCTTCTTACTGAGGCTGACCATGGAGCTCCTCCACTCATGGGATTTTACTCTCTTTTGCAAGAGTTTATTCATTCTGTTGTACAGTTTGTTTATGTCAGGCGACCACCAGATTGGCTTCCTTTTTTTGAGGATAGTGTCTTGGTTCTGTTTGGGATAGCACGATCCATGCACTCATGTAAGTGCTTATAAAGTGCAATTGTGTATGATGCAGTAGTCGTAACTGTATTGTCCATCTGCATGGGTGTCATGAAGTTCACCACTTATGTCTTAAGAAGCATGAAGTTGGCTTTGGAGAATTTTTTTACCATGGTTTCCTTAATGGGGGGTGGAGGCAGGATGTTGATATCTAGGGTAACTAGCTTATGGTCGGATCGGACCAATGAGGCATTGACTTCAGGTGTGGAACACTGGTCACTCATATTGGTAATGACTAGATCTAGGATATTGTTGCCCCTGGTGGGGGTGTGGATAAGTTGATCCAGGGCATTGGAGTTTATGAATTCCAGAAAGCGTTGAGCGAAGGAGTTGGTACATGAGTAGTTTTCCCAGTTAATGGTGGGGTAGTTGAAATCGCCCATTATTAGGGTGTTTAGTTGAACTCTAATATTTTCCAGTACATCAAGAAAAGAGGAGTGGGAATCCTGGGGCATGGTGGGGGATCTGTAGCAAGCTACAATTTGGATTACAGTTTTGCCCAGAGTTAGTTGCACTTGGATAACCTTGGCTGCATTATGCTGAGCAACTAGCCTGGATGCTATGGATATCCTTAATGAATATGGACACACCTCCGCCTTTGGTGTTCTGGTCCAGGTTACATGGCCAAAAAGTGTGGTATGAGTTATATCCTGGTAGTGCAGGGGTGCTCTCTGGAGCCTTGAATCAGGTCTCAGTCACTGCACAGATATCGATGTTCTCCATTTTAAGGAGTGCCTCGGGTGAGTGCATTTTGAGATTTAGACTTCTAGCATTGAGTAGCATCACCCTCAGTTTTTGCTTGCCTGTTCCTGTTATGGTGGTGAATTTGTCATTTGAACCTTGCCTAAAAAAGGCACTATAGGGGTGGCAAGAACCTTAGCCAGTATCTGGAATCCCAGGGGTGACAGGTGCAGGCCATCTCTGGCAAAGCATTGTGGTCTGTCGACCATGTCATCCCAGGCAGACAGATACTGGATCCCTTTAGAATGGCACTAGAAGCTTAGCCAATTGTCGAAGTCGATCATTTTGTCCTTGTAATGCGGCATCATTCTGGGTGATGGCAGAATGCTACTCAGGGCTACGGTCATACCTGCCTGGGCTACAAGATCGGAGAGCTCTTCCATGTCTCTTTTAATGTAGTCCAGGGAGGTACGTCTCAGGTCGTTCACACCAACACGGACAATGTCAGTCATATTTGTACTTGTTGTGGAGTGACCTGAGTGCGTGGGTTATGTGGCGGATCCTGGCACCGACAGGCAGCTGACAGTAACCTTCTCCTTGTTTAGCCTGATGAGTGGGACATCAGTGTGCCTGACCATAGAGTCGCCTATGACTAGTGCACCTTGTCTTTTAGAATTCAAAGTAATGATATTATGGCAAAAAGGCTTGTAACTCCGAAATTCTTCTGTCTGATGTACCTGCAACCAGAAAAGTATTTTTTTCAGGACAAATATTTAACTCTACAATGGAAGTCTATTGAACTGGTAAGAGTGTAGATTCTTTCCAGGAAAAATATAAATCCCATAATGGAGTAGGGCCCTTGAGTGGAGGATTAATAAGGAAGGTCACCTTCAGAAAGGCCTTGCATAATTTCAGAAAAGGTAGAAGAACAGATTTCAAGACTTAACAGAAATTAGGAACAGCACCTAGCTATACTTTAATAAAATATAGCTTTGGCCTTTATTAAATGTTTCAGATAAATAGTCAAAAACAGTTGTAGAAGTGCAGTAAATGATGTAAATTATTGAGCAGGCCCAAGCAAGTCTGCTTAATTTTAGTTTTCCTAGAACTGGGCTTTTGTGCACAAGTGACCTGAATAACCCTTGAGGTGTAGCTATGGTTTCTGGATATCAGTGTTACAAGAGAAATGATGAAATTACTCGTAAGGAATAGAGATCCAGGTGGGATTTGCGGGAAGGACAAGACAGCAGAGTCTTGAAGATCTAATGCTGAGAAGCATTTGCAGTGGAGAAGGTCTAAGAGAGAGAGGAACTAAATTTGTAAAGGCCAAAATGGATCTAAGAGAATGAATATGCAGTCATGCAGCTTGACTTTCTAAAAGAAATTCTGAATCAAAGGAAATGGGGTAGGGGTAGAGGTTACTGGTGTCATTTCTGGATAACTGTATCCATGGGACATTCCCTAGAGGGGAAGTAGTTAAACGAATTTGCTACACTTGGCGTTAGTTGGAGTGGTACAAAGGCTGCAGCAATGTTTCCCCCAGTGGTGGAACAAATACTTCATCACTGGTAGACTGAGGAAACACTCATGAAGTAACATAAGGCAATGACATGGCCCATCTCTAGAGAGTTGGCTTCTCTGGTAATGTGGTTTGCAATCAGAATGTAGATGGTTTATGTAATCCATTAAAATACTCTTGTCTGTTAACAAATGGAGGTAGTAATGTGGTCCCCTTGTAAACAGATGGATCCCCTTCACTACACTGACACGCCACAAAGCCGACACCCAAAACACCGACACCAAAAGACCGACAACACACAATACCGACAACGCACAAAACCGAACACCATAACACCAACACCCAAAACACTGACACACAAAACGTAAACTACACATTACACACAACTATACATGCACTAACCTTAACCCAAACCCTAACCCTAAGGTCCAACACAACCACACACTTACCCTACCCGAACCCTAACCCTAACTCACTTAACCCACCCCTAAACCTACAGTACGTCACTATCGCACACATACCCTACCTGCACACTAACCCTAACTCACTTAACCCAGCCTTAAACATATAGTCCATCACTATCGCACACTCACCCTACCCGCACCCTAACCCTAACTCACTTAACCCGCCCCTAAAACTACAGTCCCTCACTATCACACACTTACCTGTCCGCTCCCTAACACTAAATCCCTCACTCTATCGCACACTTACCGAGTCACGCTCACACCTTGCCCATGTCGGTGTTTCATCCGTCGGGATCTCACCTTGTCGATCATCTGCATCGTCGGTCTTCTCGTCTCCTTCTGTAGAGTGTCGGCCTTCTGGCATGTGGGTGTCCTGAAGGGGACCCAAACAGACATATCACTGCCATGTTGGGGCTGCGAATAGTTGTTACAGCTTGGAGCAGAGAGTCCTAAAAAGGCTTCAACAATAAGAAGGACTGATATAATCTCTAGTACATTTATGTGCTAACTGGCCTCTGACCATGACCATGTACTTTAGACAGTCTGCCATTAAAAATGCCCTCATCCTATGACAAAAACATCTGTGAAGATAGTCACTACATGGACAGGAGTCAGAAAAAGGTTTGCCTAAATTCAGGTTCAAAGTGTGTAACCATCATCTTAGATGAACTTTGCAAGCTTTAGAAATTCTTAAATGAAAAGTCATGGGATCTAACACCTGAGACTATTTTAGTGTCAGTAGTACAACAGGTAGCACACTCATCTTTGGTGTTAAAAGACCAGAAGACTGTAGGTTCTATTCATACACAAAGTGATTTGATTGCTGAAACTGCAGTACAGCATTTGAGTGGGTCGCTGCACTCCAGAACTTGTCATCCTTTGGATTAGACCTTAAAGAGAAGTCCCATCTACTTGAGATGGTGATAGCAAACATGGATCTAAATGATCCCATGGCACATATTGCAAAGAGTAGGGGTCCTTTATTATGTGCAAATAATTACACATATTTACAAACATATACAAATCAGTATATTAACATATTTAGATATTTACAGACACGTTATACAGTCATTTCTTCAAAATTCTCATATCATATGCTTATAGAGCCCCCTCCTTTTTCCACAACCACCACTTAATTTCTCTCAATATATTTAGAATAACCTAAGCACCATTAAACATAATCTCATTCAAACTTTCATTCTAAATGACCCAAATTATATAAAGCATTTTTATCTAATCTTTTAACATATTCCTTATGTAAATCTTCACAAAAATCCATATTCAATCATATCCATATTTACTTGTTTACATTCTTGAAATTCATTAAAATTTTCTTTTGTATTAACTTTTCCCATCATTTTTGAATTCTTTCACATGTCAAACAGACATGATCTGTAGTCTCTACCTCATTACAGAAAAGAAATACCCTTTTATCTATTTTTATAAGGCATATTTGTGTTTACCAGCAATCTATTAATTTGTGATAGCCATAAAAAATCCTGACATTCTTTATTTTTTATGCAGTAAGCATTTATTTGCTTTATGGCTTTAATTCTTTCTAATGTCAAATGTTTCCATGGATTAGCATAATCATTTTCCATCATTATATTTTTATACCATAATCTCCTATTATCTTCCACATCTTCTATACTTAATTTCCACACTGTTTTCTTTATAACTCTGTATTTAATCATTACTCCATTTTGTTTCTCTCTTATTCAGTTTTATTAAATTCCATTCTCTGTTATATTTTGTCTTGAGCAGTTTTGTTACTAAGACATTTTCATTTCCATTTATCTATTTTAATACTCTATATAAATTTAAAGATGCACCATAAACTATATTAGTCAATAAACCCAACCCCTCATCATCCTTATCCATATATAGCACCCCTTTTTAACTGGGTTCAAACTAGAACTTCAAATAAATCTAAATATCAATTCAATAATTTGTTTTTCTATGTCTCTTGGCATCATATATATGTTCACCATGTATGCTATTCTTCTCAGCCATATACAATGTATTAAATGTATTTTCTTTCTATAGGATGTCATATTTACTCCATGTAATATTAAGCTCTCTTGATTCCTGTTAAATTGAATCTATTGTTCCTTAACTACCTTTATAGATCTGGATGTTATTCCCAAAAACTGATTTTTTTTCTGTTCCAAATTTAATTTCCTTTATCACTTTTTGTATATCAAATTATTTACTTTCCTATTATTCAGTGACATGCCTATATTCTGCAAATATTCACATGTCCTAACAATTACTTATTCCATCATTTTACTATCCTTAGTTATGAAGATCATATCATCTGCATACGACATAATACTGTATATACAAGGGTCTATATTATATTACCAAACACTTAGAAAAGTGAGCAGTGATTAATCGACCCTATGTAAGTGAAAGCTTACAATGTTGAACTGTCAGAACAGCGATTTTTTTCCAAGGGAAAAAAATCGCTGTTCCAACAAAAAAAAAAGAAAAAAGAAAACACTTTAAACATTACATTAAGTGGGGGGCTTCACCCCCACCCCCCTATTTAAATATACCAGCTCCGAGACTGCACTACAGTGCTGAAAATGGCAAAGTAATGAAGCGGCCAAGCAAATTCTTTCCCAGGGAAAGAATTTGCTTAAAGCTGCTCCGATATTTTGCCTTTTCAGTCTTTTAAGTTCAACCAAGACGCATTCGAAGGAATGCGTCTTTGGTCTTGTAATAGGAACCCGATATACAGTACCTTTGCTCTGTACATACCTTGCCTCCCTCGTATATTCATTTATTTTTTTACTATACAATTCATAACTATCACAAACAAAATACCACTCACTGGATGTCTTCACTTAACCAACCATTTAACAAAATTTTTATTTTACTGTTCTTATATACTAACTTAATTACATTCTGTAACTGTTTACTTAAACCTTCCAAAATCTTCCATAATACATTATGGTCTATTTTATCAAAAGCTCTACTTATATCACCTATTAGTATTTTTTCTCCTTTTTTTATATCATCTATTACTTCCCTAAAAATAATTAATGTTTCCTGATAGCCTCTTTCTTTAATACCATATATACTATCCTCTAACACTTTATCTATTTTATTTTCTAATCTTGTTTTGCAATATTTTCATAAATATCTTATAATCTGTATTATTTAATACAACTGGTCTCTTTTCTCTTGTTTTTTCCATACAAATTTCATTATACTATTACATACTTGTGTATAAAAATTATATTTTAACCACTCATTTAACACAAATATAGATATTTTTTTGCCATAATATGCATTAAATAACCTATTCCATCTGATCCTGCTGCAGAACCAATATTAAGTTTCCAAGTCAAATTCCATTGCAGAAATCTGTATAAATAATTCTCTATTTATATTTTAAGTATATTGTTTAACATTCCATTCATTTAGTCTATTAAACTCTTGCTTACCCACAATCTTCTTAACAAACTTCACTATAATTTCCATAATTTCATTTGTTACTTCACTGCCACACCTTTCTCATCTCTCATCTCCCTCTTTATACCACTTTCTTCTTTAAACTTTCTACTAAAATAAGGAAAAACTTCTTATTTTTACCTTGCAGAAAATATCTTTGCTTACATAGTAATTCCTCTTTCATATAATAAACATTTATTTTTATTTCCCTCCAAATTCTCTAATGTTTTTATTTTGTTATTCCTTATGCTCCTGTTTTTCCTTTTGTCTTAATAGAAGTTCCCATTGTAAATAATCTTATTTATATTTTTCTTTAAATATCAGCCCCTATTCTGCCCAGTTAGTATAACAGCCATAGTTAAATGTTCTTTCCATAACTGGAGTATGCTGCCTTACCTTTTTCATTCCAGTTAATCTCATTAGTTCTTTTAATTCCTTTTCCAATTTTAATATGCTCTTTATTTTTCTCATTTTCTATCCATATAGCCATATGGTCTAAAAAGCCTATCTGCACTGTTTCCTTATACTTTTAGAAACCACAGAATAGTCAGTCTCTGACTTATTATTTCATCTCCTATAGATATAACAATTTAAATTCCCTAACATTAAATTACTACAACTCATATTATCTTTCATTATTTTTTATCAGCTCTGTCTTTTCTTCTTTATCTCTCAAAACACAATTAAAGTTTCCTACCATTATAATGTCCATATTAACTATTATGCAATCAAATGTCTCTGTAAATAACTTTTATCTTTCGTTATAACATACATGTGCATATATTGCTGTAATTCTATATACTTTATTCTCCCACCTAAAATCTACAACAGTTAGCCTTACTAATCTTACTATGGTAAGATCTAATATAGAAATGCCTATATTATATAATACCACTACCACTGAGCAAGTTTTAATTCCCCTCTCCATAAATTCTCTGTCTGTAATCTTTCATACTTTGTTTTGTTCTATTGTTAAGCTTCTAACATCTTCTAATATTATATCTTCCTCACATTTATTACACCATTTCAGAACACCTATACTTCTAACCAAACTTTTAATACTATTTACATTAATTGGCAATACTCTAAGATTATTTGCTCTCTTCTTCATAATTTAAATGCAATTATTTATGACTTTATCTATTTCCTTTTATTAACTTATATACCTAGATTCTGTATCTTCCTTTTCCTATCTTTTTTTCTGCTTATTCAGATTTATTACTTTCACATTTTCCAGCATCATGACCATAATCCCCACATACATAACTCTTCTTTCTGTCACAGTCACCAACAAAATGACCCTCTTTTCTGCAAAAAAAAAAATGTATTTGGTTACCCCGAATAATGAACAACAGTTCTAGTCCCTTGTACATTTACTTTGCTGGGAATATGAATAATTTTATAATTTTCTATTTTTAAAATGGCATTGCAGTCCCAAGCCACCAGTCCATAAACCCTTGGTGTCAAATACTTTTGCAATACTTTTAACTTCTGAACCAATTTTTGTTTTAATAAATGTCCTCTAATAGTCCCTTTATCAGTCTCTGTATGAAACTGAATGTTCACTTTTATTTTTTGAGTCTCATGATAAAAAGTCTTAACAATATATTTACTCCAGGGATAAACATCTTTTTACTCCCATAGCCATTTCAAAATAAGTTTCCTTTTTAATCAAAATAAATGCTATTGAGTTTTTGTACCCAGACGTACAATAACTATGCCCCATAACTCATACATGTCCAGTGCTTTTTCCTTTTTACCCTATATATGCACTACAAATTTCTGCTTCTTCAATGTCTCAGTTTTCTTAAATTCCCTTTTTTCTCCTTCTTTTCTTTTCTCTACATCTGCAAATGAAACTTTCTCAATTTCTTTCTCCTCCTTCTCCTCTCAAATCCTCTCCATTGCTTCTCCACAAGACAAGTTGTTTCTGCTCTCCAGTTCCTTCTCATTCAGTAACTTTGCCGATACATCATCCCACAACCCTCCTGACTAGAGGGTTGTAACTACAATGTATTCTTGTTATCCACTTTTGTTGAAGCAACTACTCTGAATCAAGTATAATGCCCTCTTTTGCTTCTCTACATACTTCTGTGAACCAGCATTCACCTCACTTCCGGATTCATTCTCCTCCATTTTGTGTCATTTTCCCAGCTATCACTGAGCTGGGAGCAAAATGTATGCATGTTCACTCTTGTCACTCATATGGACCATGAGTGTGGTAACAAGTAAGGAAAGTTCCCTGATCCCCTGACCATACATCTAGTCCAAAAGAGAATGCACCCATCAAAAGACAAGTTTAAGAAGGGCATCAGAGTTTATCTTGTGAAAATGATTACACAGAGCCAGGAGTAATGATGTACAGCTGCACTGATACCTGCAACTGCACCCAAACCCTCAGCAGAGCTGTAAGGAAATCTCATGGCAAAGTTCAACATGAAAGGCATGATTGCCTGCTGCAGCTGTAACTGTTGCTTAAAATGTCTATCAGAGGACTGGTCTAGACTCATGGGAAAGCTCTATCTGTGAAACTTTATCATTTGAGATATAGAGTTTACAACCCTTATTGAAATTAGGGAAAATGCATAAACCCACTCCCTAGTCCAGAGGCCCGAACCCCATATGATTAGGATAGACTGCAAGGCTCTGAGCTATAAAAGACTTTTTAAGGACAGCTGAGTTAGGCATTGGAATCACAGAACAACAATTCTGATCCTTAAGAAACCACAAGATTCATGCAGCAGATATGGCCAGTTTTACCATTTTGTTGCTTGGTAGATCCACTCAGGAAGTTGGTTGAGTGTTCCAAAAAGACTCCTGTAGAGGCTTCTATAGAGAGTATGCTGGGTTAATTGGCCATCACATATTCTGCCTCATTATCTCTAAAGTCTTCTCAAACCTGCATGACTACAATGAATCCAGTATCTCAATTCCTGTATCCAGGCAACCTTCTACTCCTTTGCAATGATAAATCTCCTAGAAGACTGCAAATAAAACTACAGAACCACTAATAATCTATACTATTGGACAAGACAAAATATCAAACATAAACATTTGCAATTATGGTCTTCACTATTCCACAAAAAATAATCAAGTAAAGTTGGAGGGTATGGCCAGCAGCCCAACATGGTAGTCTACCTTTCCTATTGCTCTAACCGCTTTCATGAAAAAAAATCTCTGTGCTGAGACTATGGTAGAACAAGGTAATATTAGTGTAGGCAAAGTATTAGAAACCATGCCCGTGATGGAAGAAACATCTGCAAGCCCACCAGAAAAACCTACAATGAAAACATTGCTGGAGATGTTGAAGGTGGTCACTCTGGAAATGAAGGGGCTTCAGGAGTGGATTCATCAACAGCAGTAATCTATCAAAATGGTCCAGCAAAATTTATGCTCCCTAAACTTTTCCTTACAAGGAAAACAAATGAAATCAGTGTTCAGCAAGAACAGACTGATGCTTTAAGGGCAGAACTGTGTGAACAACATAACAAGGCTGGTGATCTTGAAAATCACCAGAGGAGGGGAAATATTCACCTGGTAGGAGTGCCAGACACTGAGGAAGTTAAAGATTTGTTAGTATATTTCTACAATAAATTTCTGCCTCTTGTCAGCGTGCCCAAAGACATAGACCTAGAAGTAGAATGGATCCATCTTGCAGGTAGGAGAAAGGACGGCAGCAGATTCCATAGGCAAGTAACTATGAAGCTGCATTCTTATGTGTCAAAGGAGTATGTTTTCAGTAATGCCTGTCTGCCGTGGTGTGGAGAACATGGTTGTGCAAGTATTTCATGACTTTTCTAGGGCTCATTTTCTGAAGAGAGCTACATATATAGACATTAGAAGAGAGTTGAAGTGTTCTGCCATCACCTTGTGGATAGTACACCCATCTACACCAGTAGCTATAGTAGGGTCTCAGAGAAACCATTTTTCTCTTTGAAAGAGGCTCACTGACTTGTGGATAAGTGGAAGACATTCTTACACAAAATTATGGATATCACCCAGCCTGGCTTTAAGAGAAAGAAGAAGACTTGATTTGTGGATGCAGGGAGATAAGGAAAATTCTTGTCAGCAGATGGACTGGATGGACCATGAATTGCCATAGAGGAAGAAATGCATTCACACTGGTTGGACAGACTATGTATAATGTTTAGAGCCTGGGGACGATGGTTTCTTGAATGCAGTTTTGTTAGTTTAGAGGAAGGGAGGCAGAGAGATCTAATGGGGATAGGTAGGTTTTTTGAGGATGGAAACCTGTAGGCCTTAGAGATTAGTTACAGTAGTGTAATATAAGTTTTTGACTGAGTGCATGAGAGCACCCTATATTCTTTGACAGCTTTTGTAAAATGGCAGATCCAAGTACTTCTCTGGCTTGGAAAGTTGGGTGTAAATCAGGAGAGGGTAGATCCAAAGGCCCATGAATTCCTAACCCAGGATTTTGAGAAGATAAGTCAAGGGAAGGGAGAATTGGAGAGGGAATGGGTTGAAGGTCAAAGTGGTAATATGAAATGTGGGGGGTTATGTCACATGATTAAACATGCAAAGATAAGAAAGTGGCTTAACAGAATAAAGGTGGATATTGTCTTGATACAGGAGGTAAAGTTGAAGAGAACAAAAGCATTCAAATTTTATGGATGTTATAAGATATAGTGTGGTGAAAGGAGGAAGCAAGATGGCTGTTGTGATTTTAGCTAGCAAGAAGATTGTTACAACAGTGAAAGAAGTAAAACAGGGTCAAGAGGGAAGATGAAACTGGAACACTACGTGGGCTAAATGATGATTCTCCAGATTTCTAAGACTTTGATGCAAAATGCCAGGAGTTCCCACACTACTCTGAAAGAGAAGTTATAAGAGGGGATTTTAACTTGATCACAGATTAGAAGTGGGACACTATGATTAGGTGGACAGAAAAGAATATGAAAGCTTTGCAGGTAGTCACTCAGTTGATGACAGAAGACGGTTGGGATGATATTTGGAGATGGAGACATTCTGATGAAGAAGAATATAGTTTTTCTAGGAATATTACTATACAAGTCAGCAGGATAGACAGTTTTTTTTCTAGAGGAAAAGGTTTGCAGCTGGTAGATAAGGCTGAGACAGGGGAAAGGTGCTTATCTGGCCTTGCACATGTGATGTTGTTAATAGTACTATTATCTGCATGGAGGGACAAGGGCAGATGGGAATGGAGGGCTTAGCAGCAGGTAGATAAACCAAGAAGAAGGAGAGATGGTAGTTGGGGAAAGGGATTTTGGAATGGAACAGAAATATGATGAGAGACATTCTGATATTGGAGTGGTGAGAAGCAATTAAAATGTTCATTCAAAGGGTATATGATGAGTTGTGAGGAGCACTGGGAAAGGGAAGAAGATAGGAGGAATCTATCAAGATGGGAGGAGGAACTTAGGGTACTTCTGAAAGAGTTTAGAGCAGTGGAGAGGTGATGGAGGACAGAGTACCACATATGTGTAGACTGAAAGCAGTGATAGAGGAGGTTGCACCCACAGCCAAGGAAAAGGGCCTCGTACAAATGAAATATTTTTGGTGGTAGAGACCGAAGAGGACTAGAAAGTGGCTAGCTGTTAGAGTTAAGACTAATCAGGTAGATTTCTAGGTTAGTGAAGCAAGGGATAATGATGGTAGGGTAGTGCAAGACCTTAACAATTGTACAAATCTTTTAAGGATTTTTCAGCAATCTATATGCATCAAAGAAGGGCAGATTAAGGGGTCAGAAAGAGGGAGAAGGTGTTTTTAACTGGAAGGAGCAGCCATTGATGGAAAGAGAAAGAGAGAGACAATGAATAAGGAAATCATAGTGGAAGAGTTAGTGGAGACGATAGGTAATCTCAGGAGGGGCACATCCCCAGGGAATGAGGGTCTCTCACAGCTGAATTTTATAAAATGCTTAAAAATATTTTAGTAAGTCCATTAGCTATGAGGTAGAAATAGAAATCCTACCAAACTCATTTGCTAGAGCACTGGTTGTGTCGCTACCTAAAGGTATGTATGCAATCAAGAGGCTTCCAGAAAACTATCAGCCCATATCATTGATAAATGTGGATGCAAACAGTTTTGCAATGATTTTGATAAAGAGGTTGAAGCAGTTTTTACCCACTCTAATTGAGGAAGATCATAAGGGTGTTGTTAAGGGACAGTTTATGGAAACCATTTGGTGGCTACTGAATACATTTTTGGGCCAAGCAGAAAATGAGGAGAGGGAACATATAGGTGTTATATTTTGATATTAAGAAAGCAGTCAACTCTTTGGAATTGGATTTTTTATTTGCAGTATTGCAGGAAGTTTGCTTTAAAATAGGATTTTGAATTGGGTAACAGTACTATATAGGAATGTGAGAGTGCAATTAATGATAAATGGGCAGCAATCAAAGGATATCATCATAGTATATGCAATCGACAGGGATGCCTCATCTCCAGTTTTGGTTATCTTGGCCATGGAAACTTTGGCCCAACTGGTACATCTTTTTATGCAGATTATGCCTTGAATGGAAATATTTACGATGTTTGTGGATGATTGCAACCAATAAGTTAGATCTGATTTTACCAGGGATTGTTCATAGGTTCATAGGTAGGTACTAGGTTATCAGCCGTGGGGCCTATATAAGCCTAGCCAAAAAGGTTCCCTGGCTTTCTCCACTCAAGAAAATTATTTTCCCCTGTCAATCAGTGCCACAGAAGTGATCCCCGGGGTGAATTTTCTATTTCCCATGCAGTCATCAAGATTTTTCTTAAAGAGGGCCAATGAGGAGCTTTGCTTGACATGAATGGGTAATTTGTTCCAGTGTATGGGAAGTCTCTGGGACAGAAATATATCCCTCCAGCATGTTCTGTTTATTGTTGTGACAAGGTTTAGGTTCCTGGAGAATGTGGTTCAGAGAGACTGGGATTTCTTTAAGTGTAGCATGTCCAACAGCTCTGGGTTTAACATAGCTTTGTATGTTAGGCAAAGATCGCCTCTGAGTAGGCGATATGTGACAAAGTAGAGCTGGAGGTTTTTGGGACGGTCTGTGTATGGCATCTGTTTGAGGCTGGTAATCCTCTTAGTGAGATATTTGTGTGGCCTTTCCAATTGTTGTAGGTGTCTTGTGAGATACACGCCAAACGGGGCATTGTACTCTATAATGGGTCTGATGAGGGATGAGTAGAGAGGAACAATGACCTCCTTTTTTTCTAGAGGAGAACCCTTTTGTGATGACGTGTACCACATAGAAGGATTTCCTGACTACTGTGATGATGTGGTTATCAAAGGCGAGACTATTGTCCTCCTGTGTCCTGAGGTCTCTTATCACACTTTCAGTGTTTAGTGAGCTACCGCCTATGTGGTAGTTCATGGGTACCGGGTTTTTCCCAAAGGGGATGACAATGCACTTCTTGGCATTGAGCTTGAAGCCATGACTTTGACACCAAGCATCTATCTCTGTGAGGCCCTTTTGTAGAATGTCTACATCATTAGGTGATTCTATTATGGTTGTCAGTTTGTAAAAATATTTGATAAGTTCAAGGGATTTTCAGGCCTGTAATTGGGCCAAAGCCTTTCAGATTAGAGTAGGTAAGCTGGTGCATGCATTGTTAGGAAAGCTGAAGCTACATACTTAGATTTGAAAAGGGTAGAAGATAAAAAGAGGAACAGTGAAGAAAAATTACTCCGACCTTTATGAGTCAACCTCTCAGGAACTGGCAAAGTGGACTACTAAGGTATTTGCTTTATCAGGTAGAATCCATTTAATCCAAATGATGATTTTTACAAAGACATTTCATGTATGTTGACAAATTCTGGCAGATAGGAGAGATGGGAACTGGATAATGAAAATACATAATCCTGTGAAAATGTTGTATGGAGTGGAAAAGGTAGTAGGATAGCCAAGGATAGGCTGCATCTACTGAAGTGGGGCAGTTGGGAATGCCTGACCTGGGTTTGTATGTCTTGGCCTCTGCTGCTGCATTTGATCTGTCCTATGACTGGAGAAGGGGCAATGAACTGGTAGAGAGTGGAAACAATTTAAAGATGGTCAAAATGTTAGGTTGATACATGAGTGTAAAGGCTGTTATGATCTGATGTTGGGAATAATATGAGTGGGGATCTGGAACAACCCAAATATTATCATTCATGGGGTCCATTTTATTGAAGGAAAGGGACTGAGAAGGGAGTGTGAATGGTGGAATACATGATACAGTGAGGAGTGGGGTCCCCAAATGTGAAGAATGGCATTTCAAATACTTGAACAACTGGCAGAAAATGGCATTTCTTTAGGAAAAGATATCAATTACCAGCGGGTACATGGCTACAGTTTGAGCAACTGACCCAGGCAGTTAAGTTATGGATGGAAAGATAGGGTTCAGTGACATAATGGTCAGTGACATAGTGGACAGGAATTTAGTTTGTGATGTGAAGTAAGTAATATTGAACTAAAGACATTGGGAAGGGAAGATTTTGTGTAGTATGTTGCATAAAGTGCTTATAAAGCATGCGTATGAAAAAGAAATGGATAAATTAAAAATGAGGTGGGAAGATAGGGAAGGAATTAAGTTTTCAAAGAATGGGATTACTGTTTTAAGACTGGAGCTAAACTAAATGCAGTTCCAGAAATTTGGGATCATAACATGTATAGCTGCAAAGGTGATTTAGAACTCTGATGCATTTAATGGAAGTTTATAAAATTGGGGAAGGGAAGTTTTGCAGATGTGTACAGACACAAACAGGAAGTTTACAAATGTTATTGGAGTGTAGAGTTATTCAACAATGTTGCGAAGATGTTAGAGATTTTGTTTATTTGGCGTAGGAGGTGAAAGCAGAGGATGGAATGAGTCAGAAACAAATATAATATTAATATTAGGAGGATGGGTAAAGAGTTACCCAACTAAAGCTAGGAAAGGGATGGAGTTAGATGGGACAAAGCTGAAGTAGGAAGAAAGAAAGAATATCAGAGCTTATTAGAGAATGTTGTGTGCACATGAATATAGGGGGAAAAAGGAAGTGGGTAAATAATGGCTGAAGGTCAAGGAATTTTATGGACTACAGTCTAATAGATTGAAGAATTGATAGGGACTTCCTTTTTGAGTGTAGCAATGGGAGTTTCATTGGTAATATTGAACTTATTTGAATATGGTTATCTATAATAGGTAGTGATGTAAATGTTTAATAGGTTGTTATATGATTGTTGTAGTTGGGAAATAACTGATATGAAGCTTTTTTGAACATTTTCCTTTTTCTTGAATAATATATAAGGATGTGTTTCAATAAAAGGTAATAAAATAATAAAAAAATGTAATACATATTCTCAAATTGTATAGAATATTATTTTACTTATGATGTCAAAAGGCAGAAATTAATTTGTGGTAACCAATTCCTATGCCTCAGAGTGAGGGAGTTGAAATACGCATCATCTAACCAAGATGAGGCAAAAATGTGTCCAGCCAGGAAAAAAAATATTGTGCCTATCACTCAGTCTGCTGTTTAGTTGAAATATTACTGGTTTTAATGCCTCTGATTTGCACAGAAATGTAGATTTTTTTTTTAAATCCAATCTAATGCTTTATGATTCAAGTGTTACTTTCAACAATTTCCAAAAATACAACTTTGATTTATTTCTATATGAAAAAAATAATCTACTAAACATATAAGTTATGGATCAAGAGACTAATATAATTATGGTTTACGTTTGGACACCATTTTTCCATTAAAACTACATACACAAAAGACTGCTGATGAAGTAGTACAGCTGCTAAAACCTACTTACAGATAACCAACATATACTCCCCTGAAGACAAGAAATCATTCCCAAATCTGAGAATGCCCTCCAATAATTGTAATGAGCTTCTCACACAATGCTTATCTCCTGCAAATAGCAGAAAATAAAATATGTCACTTTATATAACTAGTGGAACCAATAGTGCACCACTGCCATTTACTGCAAAAGTGAATTGTCTGTCAGTCACAGGAAGAGCAACTGAGCTGCGGTCTTCCTTTCTCTATAATAAATAAAAAGAAATGTCCCACCCACCCCAAGTAGCATCAGCACTGACAGTGAGATCCCCTTATTAACTCAGAACAAATAATAAGGGCATCCTACACTAACAAAACCATTTAAAACTACTGTTGGAGCAAAAAGCATTTTCCAAGTTAGGACTAGTTTTTGGAGCAGTCTATTGGCTCAAAGACTTTGTCCACAAGGAATATAAATGTAACTGCTTCAGAAACACAAATTAACCTCCCTGTAATGAAGTGTAGCAATCATATTCTGTTATATTGCTCGGGACCTCAGTAAGACATTTTTTCTCACCCATTCTTTATCAGTAAGACATTTTTTCTCACCCATTCTTTATAGATTTGGTAACTGTTAGTGTCACTTACAGCTGTACAGTAATGTTTTACTTTATAGTCATAGCTTTAGTTGAAAAGAGATGATATCAAGAACAGATGCAGATATAGCTTACCTTCATACCTGAGAGAGTGGAGACAAGTGATCCTTTTGGCTATATCAAAAAGGAACAGTTTCTGTTATACAGACTACCCCACCCAAAGCCGAGACATCACATAGAATTAATACCAGTACTGTCATAAACTTCCTGAGGTGGTTTATGATTAAATCACAGAGATAGTGAAGAATCCTTGAAGGGAAGTGATACTCTGAGAACAGATTGCAGCATCAGTGACATTGTTGCTTGCCTTTCACTATACTACAGCACTGAACTGTTCAATAAAGACTAGCTGATTTAAATGGTAGGTCCAAAAGAATAACAACAGTTGGTGGCTTTCTTGTTAAACTTGATTTCTGTAATACTATGCTAAAGAAAGGAGAATTCTGCCGAAGTAATCTGTTGGCCAGTAGTTTGAGATATCTATCATCGAGTACCCCGAATATTAGTGTATTCAGAAGATAGGAGGATCTAGCTCAAACAGCTAGTTATTTGGCCTTGGATATAGTGTTACAATGATATTCAGTAATACAGTCAGAGTGTATAAATCTTAGTATGTCATGTATATAAAAAGAGATTTTTAAATGGTTGACTTTATACTATGCATTTCTTTGCTGCCTTTTCAGCTAAGGGAATGGGACTGACTGGGTACTGAGGGCTTGATCAGGGACTGCTCAGTTAGTGAAGTTGATTAGGGATGGATCAGATACTAAAGACTAAATCAGGGACTGATTGGGTACTGAAGACTTGATCAAGAACTGATTGGATACTGAAAGCTTGATCAGGGACTGATTGGGTACTGTACACTAGTGAAGTTGATTAGGGATGGATCAGGTACTAAAGACTTAATCAGGGACTGATTAGGTACTGAAGACTTGTTCAGAGACTGATCAACGGAAGGCTTTATCAGGAACTACTGGATATTGAAGGCTTGATCAGAGAGTGATTAGGTACTGAAGACTTGATCACAGATTGTCTGGGTACTGAAGACTTTATTGGGGACTGACTGGGTACTGAAGGGTTTAACAGTAACTGATTGGGTAGTGAAGGTTTGATCAAGGTCTAACTGGGTGTTGAAGGCTTGATGAGGGACTGACTGGGTACTAATGGCTTGATCAGGGACTGACTCAGTATTGAAGGCTTGATGAGGGACTAACTGGGTACTAATGGCTTGATCAGGGACTGACTGGGTATTGAAGGCTTGATCAGGGACTGACTGGGTACTGAGGGCTTGATCAGGGACTGACTGGGTACTAACGGCTTGATGAGGGACTGGCTGGGTACTAACGGCTTGATCAGGGACTGACTGGGTATTGAAGACTTGATCAGGGACTGACTGGGTACTAACGGCTTGATGAGGGACTGACTGGGTACTAACGGCTTGATCAGGGACTGACTGGGTATTGAAGGCTTGATCAGGGACTGACTCGGTATTGAAGGCTTGATCAGGGACTGACTGGGTACTAATGGCTTGATCAGGGACTGACTGGGTACTAACGGCTTGATGAGGGACTGACTGGGTACTAACGGCTTGATCAGGGACTGACTGGGTACTGAGGCTTGATCAGGGACTGACTCGGTATTGAAGGCTTGATCAGGGACTGACTGGGTACTAATGACTTGATCAGGGTGGGATGTGGTACTGAATACTTGATCATTATCTAGTATGGTTGTATGCTGGGGCTTAGTGGGACAGATACAGGGGCTACCTGCTACTTAGTAACTTCTAAATCATGGATGATATATCTGACTCATAATGATAATTCCTCTCTTTCACTCTCTGCTAATAAACTTTTTTATTACTCTAAATTTTTTAGGAACAATCATATCAAATAACTGAAATTTTCCATCTTTCCATTTGCACTGTAGAATCTCCCTCTCATTTTCGAAAGCTGTCTCCAGATTTCTTTTCTCTCTTCAAATTCTCTCTGTTTTCAGCTCTTTCCCTTTCTTTCTGTCCTCTGTTTCCTCCTCTCTATACCCAAATCCTCTCTTTCCAACTACATTATTGACCTAATATTCCAACTCTCAATATATCCCTTCTAGTTCCTCCTCCCTCTCCTAGGAAATTATATTTTTCTGACACTAACAAATCTTATGTTTATGCTCTGTTTTAATCTATTATAAGTTTTATCTCAATGAATATAGCATTTGTCTCATTTAAGTTTCATGAATGATGTATTTCCTTATTATAACTTATTTTTTCATGTGTGAATTTATGTTTTTTCTTTTTTTGTCTTCTTATTTTTCTTTTATATCCTTACACTAATTGTATTTTGACATTTTAAGTATAAATGATTCTTGTGTTTTGGAGCTCCTCTCCCAAGGTCACCACTGAAAATAGGTTTGCATGGCTCAGTCAGAGTATCCTGGTAAACAAAACAAATTGATAAATGACTCATCAAACAAACAAAAAAAAATCTGAAAGACAAATCCACAAACACATTTTGCTGAACACAAAATAAACTTTTTTGCAAGGGGTCAAACCCTACTGCACCCCAAATGTGGGGAACACCCCCCACACACTCCTAACTTAGATATCTCAACGTCACAGTTACATAACAGTAAGGGAAAGTGCAAAGTTAACATTCACGGAAAGTGACTTTCAAGGAAACTAACGATGCATCGTTAGTCAGTGGAATTGCAGTTGATTGTTAGCTTCACAAAATGTTTAAAGTATTAGCACTATGTTGACCCCGGTTTATAATACATTAAGAGGATTGTTTATGCACTCTTAGGGTTTCATAATTTGTGAATTTTGACTAGCATATAAACTTGTAAAGTCTAACATATAATTTGTAAGTCATAGCCTTACACAAAGGGCTTGATTTTTATCTCTTCCCCTCTACAGTGCTGCAAGGATTCCATCAACCAATACATGATTATGATGCTGGCAACCCATTTACAGCACTGACAGCTAGTTAACTCATTAACATATTTGTGGTGTGCAATGTTGCACCTCTTACAGCCTGCACACATCCTTGCTTTCCAGTCCATTTTCTGAAAAATCACTTCAAAAAAGTATAATATAATCAAGGTTTTTCTACAGTAGGATATCCTAGATTAACAATCTTAGTAACATTTTACTAATAAATCCTTGCCCTTTCTAATTCTGTCTATTATAAGCCGATAAGTTAATTAGTTAAAAGGTCAGAACTGAGAAAGTTCTGGATGCCATCAGTAGCTATGGGTGTTAACTGGAAGTGTACAAAAATGTGCTATAGGCTTGGATGAGTTAAGAGGATTCCCTGCTGTCTGATCATACTACAAGTAGCTAAACAGGCACCAATTTTAATTTAGATCTTGATCTGCACTACTTGCTTTATTCTCAAGTACTACACTTGTGTGTGTTTTTTTCTCTAGGCTTATTGGGTTTAATGTTAGCAGTATGATTGTAAATTACAGTAAGCAACTAAAAGCTAAATAATACAGACATTATATTATTTTCATAACCTGCATTAATTTGGGGTCATTAATGATCATCCCAAAATTTACAGTGCTGGTTAGAATACGTTTGTTGGCATTTACCTGTTTTTTGTAAACTGTAAATTTTAGTCTGCTGACAGATAATGAAAATATTTTTGATTTGCATTTGATCATCTTTATAATTATGTGTGCATGCATGCACAAGTATATACGTGTGTAAATGAATATGGTTGCACATCTGCTTATGTGTGTGCGTGTGTGCATGCGTGCGTGCGTGCGTGCGTGCGTGTGTGTGTGTGTGTGTGTGTGTGTGTGTGTGTGTGTGTGTGTGTGTGTGTGTGTGAAGTGCACCATCTGAACTGAAAAGGAGAGCAGGGGAGTGGAAAGCAGGAGAGGTTAAGGGACCTCAGACAGCATCAAGGGGATTCAGAAAGTTATAGGTTGCCTGAGAAAGAATTGCTCCAGACTTGTTCAGACATGTAAATGGAGGAAAAATACCAAACCTGTCACACTGATCTAAATGCTTCAGTGTTAAGTAACTTGCTCTGGTGAAATTACCCATGACCAAAAATTTTCGATGATGTGTCAATTATTGCTGAAGGCGCTACAGCTTAATGTACATCTAGTATGTCAACTTGTCAGCAATAATCCATTCAAGGGCTTTTGAGATAACGTTTATAATTAGTAAGAAGACTGTAGTCATCCAGTTAATGTGCTGGACCAGGGTTTCTTTCCAGGATTTTCAAACACGAACAGGTTCAGAAGTTTGGCAAACTCTAGTGCATACCATGTAAAGTGAGATAAAGCAGATAGCATAATGACTACTTTTTAAGTCAGAAAAATTACTTTCTGATCAAAGATCCTGGTATACATTTGAAGTGAAATGAGTAATTAAGGGGGATACTAATAGGGTAAATGTACACCTTCAGCATATGGGTAAAAACACAGACATCAGTAAAGAATATGTTGAATATACTGACCATATCAGTCACAGATTTTTATACCATTTGAGAAAAAGGTTACAAGACAAAAAAATGAGAGAGCATGTAGGAGTTACGTGTTCATCCCAGTATCCCTACTATCACATACGACCTTACAAATATCTCCTAAAAGTAATTTTAGTAGGGTTAGCTATCTATGCACAATTATTTATAGCCTAGCTATAATACAACAGGTTAGACTGTTATAAACTAAAGGTATACCATAAGTAATCTTAGACATGGTATCAAGTCAGTGATGTACTGGGGTGGTGGATATTAACTGCATACTATTACTGAAAGTAGAATTTTATTAGAGATGAATTAATAGTTATGGCTTTATCACTGACAGGCCACTCAGACAGGGGAGGGTAGATAACATGATTGTGAACTCACTTCACCAGGGGCATTGTAGCAAAAGAAGCAGTTGCAAATTAAGGCTTTGTACAAACCAGATGAAATCAGTTGGAGCCATAGAGAAAGAGTATGTAGGTTTACTTAGGCAGAAGGTGGTATACCAGATGAACTATAATGCATAATATAATTAAAGAAAATCAAGGCTTCAGTGAAAAGCAATACTAGGTACATAGGCACAGGTGAAGAAGAGATAAGTGGAGTTTGTTATTCTCATCTGTCAGCAAACTATATCTTTTTCTGAAGGTTAGTGTGCTGATCAAGCATATAGGCTCATAGGGTCATAGGTGTGTATTAGGTTAATGATCACAAGGGCCTTTTTAAGCCTAACCATGCATCTCAACTCTCTGACAAGTTCTGGTACCCTTGATAAGTGTATGCAAGGGCTTGGGAGATGAAACACTTACAAGCAGGGGTCTGGGAGACAAACCATTTACAGCCCCCTGTGTCCATTTGAGACATAGGTGCCAAACCAGGGATGAATTTCCTGTTCCCCATCCAGTTGCATAAGTTACACTTGAATTAGGTTAGGGAAGAACTCTGTTTCAAATGGATGGGGAGTGTGTTCCAGAGAAGGGGTAGTATCTGAGATACATACGTATATGTCCAGCAGGTCCTATTCATATCACAGACAAAGTTTAAGTGTTTAGAATGGGTAATTCAGGTACTGTTTTTTTTTTTGATATGCAGGAGGTCCATCGGGGTGGGGTCTGACAATGTCTTGTATGCCAGACATAGATCTCCCCTAAGCAGCCTGTAGGAGACAGAATACAGGGATAGGGCTTTGAGGTGGTCTGCATAGCAGATGTTACTTACGCCATGTATTCTATTAGTGAGGAGCATCTGTGGACATTATAATTGTTGGATGTGCCTGGTTAGGTACATACCAAAGGGGCATTGTACTTAATGATAAGTCTGATGAATGACAAATACAGTGTACAAATGTCCTCCTTGGACCAAGATGCCATACCTTTGTCTATAAGTTGTACAACATAGAATGATTTCCTCATTACTGCAGACACATAATGGTCAAAGACTAGATTGCTGTCTATGTGTGTCCCCAAATCTCTGACTACTGGATCAACTCTTAGGGGTGCATTGTCAATATGATAGTTACCAGGGGTGGATGACTCCCCAAGGATATTATTATGCATTTATTGGTATTTAGTTTTAGTCACTGGCTCTTACCCCAGTTATTTGTCTCTGTCAGCCCTTCCTGAAAAACATTTGTGTCGGTGGTGACCTCTACGGCTGCTCCTATTTTGCAATCATCTTCAAATTTAGTCACCCAGAGACCATTGACATTGGCTTTAACTTCAGAGAAGGAAATGCCAAAAAGGAGTGGTCCCAGGACTGATCCTTGAGGGACTCTGCTTGTGAATGACCTCTTTGTAGAAGTGGATTCCCATTCCTAATTTCCTCTGTCCTGTCTGAGAGCCAGCTTGCTATCCACCGGGTGACATAATGGTTTATACTTAGCCCCCTGAGTTTGTCAACAATGCTCAAGTGGGGGATTGTGTCAAATCCCCTGGCCAGGTGAAGGTAGGCAGTGTGAATCATTTTGCACTCATCCATTGTTTTGGTGACCTTCTCAAAGTAGTCTACCAGGTTGAGTAGGCATGACCTGCCCTTGATAAAACCATATTAGAGTAAGAAGTTGAAATGTTGTTGTGTGTAACATCTTAATATCTACCATCATAATAGTCTAACAAAACCTTTTATCATATCCAGTTCTTAATGCACTTTGTAATAATACTGGGACAAATTTGTTTCAGTATCAAGATTATACATATCTGAAAAAACACTACAGGAGCAAGACGCTGGTTGTAAAGTCTTTTATTCACAGCTAATGACACACTGGTACCTTGGCTTCTCACCTTCAATGGATAAAATACCTAATCCACAGCCATTCTTTTATACCAGAACCCAAAACCCTTAAACCACTAATTAACTTAAAGTGGCATAACCCTAATGTCAACGTTCTCAGCGTAGAGGGAGGTCCAAAAGTGGCAGGATGACTGATTACGGTCACAAAGCAGCACGGGATTCATCAGCGTCTTTGTTAGATGTTTCATCTAAAAAAAGTGTTTTGTCTGAAACAATTGTGGGAGAATCCCTTTCAGATTCCTCCCATATCATTGAAAGTGAAGCTGGTTCATCAACCTCTTGTTCAGTGGAGGGAAAGGCAAAACTAAATCACTACTGAGGGAAGAAGGATCAGTAAGACACCATGGAGCGGGGAACCAACTAGGGTCTCCCCTGTTTAAAAGTACAAAGACTTTTCCTCTTTGGATTTTTCCTTTTTGGATTCTTTTTCCTTGGAGTCTTTTTTTGGTGGCAATGTAAGTGTGCGAATTAATGCTGATATTGTGAATGTACAAAATAATGCTGAGAATGCACTGAAAGTTGTGAATTTATCTGATTTAGAGTTAAACAGTATTGCAATAGACATACTTTCTAGAGGAACAAAATTTGTGCCCTGCAAGTTACGTACTCTTGCAGATTTAATTTTGGAGGTTAAAAGATTTTGTAGGAAATTACCTTTAACAGTATTTTATAATAGTAAAAATAAAAATGTTATAACTGATGTGAATTGTGATGAAAATAATGGAATGGATGATGATCCACTTCTGAATGTTTCCATTTATGATGTTTGCTAGAAGATGTTTTGTTAGAAAATGTTTTTGAAGAAGTTGAGAAGTGTAATGGTTTTGAAACAGGTTATGGCAGACTTACTGTCCCTAACCTTCTGTCTCAAAGTAGGTTTATGCCACCCAAGTTATCACCAGCAGTTGTCCTATTTGAGCAAATGTTAGTTAAAAAAGTTGAACATGAGTATGAAAAATTCATTAGAAATGTTAAATATTATAACATATCTGAGGAGAAATTGGAATGTGTTAAACATACTCAGGGATCAGCTTTCTAAATTTGTTTTCAAGCAAGCAGATAAAGGAGGTCACTGGATGGTTATGTCAAAGGAAAAATAGCATGGTGTACAAGCTTTTGTTGATAAAGGAAGATTATTTAAAGTTAAATTCTAATCCTGTGCATAACTTTAATGAGCAGTTGCTTGAACTTTTGGAAAGAGGGGAGAAGTTAGGTTTTCTGACTAGGGAGAATGTTAAGAAATTGTACATAGAGAAACCTAATGATTCCACTTTTTATGCCCTTCCAAAAATACATAAGGATGTGTTGAACCCACTGGGGAGACCTATTGTCTTGGGGGTGAGTTCATATTTACAAAATGTAGGTACTGTTTTGGATTATTTGTTGAAAAAGTATCCAAAGAAGATTCCTGTGCATGTAGTAAATACTGAAGAGTTATGTAGGGAAGTTAGAAAACTGTCTTGGCATGAGGAATATTATTGGGTGGTAGTTGATGTCAACTCACTGTACACTAATATTCAGATGAAGTGGGGTTTAGAGGCTGTGTGGGATGTTATGGGTGATGGTTCTAAAACTGCTTTTGTGGTAAGATTGTTGGAATTTTGCTTAACGTACAACTATTTTAAGTTTGAGAATGAGATTTTCCTTCAATTAAGAGTGATGGCAATGGGGGCATCATATGCCCCTATGTACGCTGTGTTATACATGGGTATCTTTGAAAGAAAATTCATTTATACTACAGAATTTTATAAGAATCATGTTGCGCTGTATAAGCGATATATTGATGATCTTATCTTTCTTTGTAAGAGTAAACCATGTGAGTTTGACTTATTTTTTTCTGACCTAAATTCCAATGGCCATAACCTTAAGTTTTCTATGGTTAAAGGTAAGTCCACAATTGAATTTTTGGAAATTGAATTCTATGTGGACTTGGAAAAGAATATTCAGTTTAGACCCCATAGAAAGGTTACTGCAGTAAATAATTTTTTACATGCATATAGTATGCACCCACCACATTTAATTAATTCTTTGTCTGTGGGCGAGTTTAAGAGCATTGCCCGTAATACATCTTTGGAGGTTTATAAGATGAAATTTCTTTTGGAAGCTAAAGTTAGGCTCCGTGTAAGAGGATATAGTGAAGAGATTTTCCAACATGCCCTGGATGAAGTTATAAATGGCAAATCTGAAGGTAAAACAATGAGTGTGAGGATTTGCAGTAATAAAGCTTTTGAGGTGGAAGGAAAAGATCTCTTTTTTGTATCAAAATTTTCTGGGTTTTCGGAGACCATGAGAAAAATTATTTTGGATATGTGGCATGTTGTATGTGAAGATATAAATGTGGGAAAATTATTTCCCAAATTTATTAGATTCTCTTATAGATGTTATGCTAATTTGAAGGAGCTTTTAAATATGGGGTGTTCAAATAGTTCACAGGAAAGTTTTGTGTGTTTGCCTGTGGGTATTGTAAAGTTTGCATATATATATTAAAAATATTTCAGGTAACTTTATAAATGGCAAGAGGTTTATATGTAAAGGTAAGTTTAGCTGCCATTCATGTGGGGTAGTTTATGCTATAGGTTGTGGGTATGAGAATATTAGATTGTATATTGGTCAAACCAAGAGGGCCATCAAGGTTAGAATTATGGAACATTTGAGGGACATTCGGAATAAAAATATGAAAAGCCCAGTTGCAGAGCACTTTATTAATATTCATGGGGGAGATGTTTCTTGTTTTTTCTTTACTGTTCTTGCCCAGCCCATATCATATAGGAGGGATGATACAGTCAGGAACTTATTGGAACTGGAGAGAAAGTTTATTTTAAATTATCGAACATTGTCACCGAGGAGTCTGAATTTAGAGGTGAATTTAGTGTATTTGGTGTCGTCCATTTATGACCATTTAATCTTGGGTCAAAAGTTTGCATTAATTTGTATTATTTAGGATGCTCATTTTTCAAAAAACAGATGTATTTAAATTGTATTTTTAAATATTGAATGAAGGTAATGGAACATTATAATATGTTATTGTTTAAAATTATAAAAAAAGTCCTTGTATATTTAAATAGGTGCATTTATGAAATTAGGGTTATGTCACTTTAAGTTAATTAGTGGTTTAAGGGTTTTGGGTTCTAGTATAAAAGAATGGCTGTGGATTAAGTATTTTATCCATTGAAGGCGAGAAGCCGAGGTACCAGTGTGTCATCAGCTGTGAATAAAAGGCTTTACAGCCAGCGTCTTGCTCCTGTGGTGTTTTTTGAATTTTTATTTGGAATTGTCTTTATAATTATACATATCTACTCTGTAGTAACTGCTGTTTAAAAGTTTCTATATGTTATAATTTTAGCTGAAGTATTGTGTTAAATGCCTTGGCCTGGTCAAGATGGCTAGAGTGAACCATTCTGTCCTCATCCATTGCTTTGATGACCTTTTCAAAGAAGTCCACCAGGTGGAGTGGGCATGATCTTCCTTTGATGAAACCAGATTGGGTCGGGTCAAGTGTCTGGAGGTTTCTTATGGCATTATTGTTCATTTCCATGAAAATTATTTCAATGGCTTTGCATATGAGACCAGTGAGACTTATGGGTCTGTAGATGGCCCACCTTTGTGCAGAGGGATGACTGTTTCTGTTCTCTATTTGTGAGGCATGAGGCCTGTTTAGAAGCTACAGTTAAATAACAAATCCAGGGGGCCTGATAGGTCATGTTTCATGCTATTTAGAAGGCCTCAAGGGATATTGTCTGGGCCTATTGGTGCAGTGTTCTTGGCCTTAGAGAGAGCGTTAAGGAATTGTTCCCTAGTGATAGGAAGGGGAGTTATATCTGATGGTATTTCCTGAGGGGAGGTTGAGGGGGAGAAAGGGGTAAAGCTGGAGCTGAATTTGTTGGCCAGTAGGTTTGCTATATCTTCTGGCTCAGTATAGGTGGATAAATTAACAATGAGCTCTGCACACTATTTTGGATCTACCTCTAAATCTCATAATTCCAGAATACCGAAGACAAAAATACAGAGACAACACCTGCGAAACATAAAATACCGAACTGCGTAAGTATTCCCAGAGCAAGTAAACACTTGCCCAACACAACAATAAAACACACCACACTATCTAAAACCTACCTAGGTGGGGGGCTACCATCCCCAACTATATATATATATATATATATATATATATATATATATATATATATATATATATATACATATATACCAACTCCGGTATTGCACTACAGTGGAGAAAGGACATAATTCCCAACGGTGGACAAGTGTTTGCGTGCCCTGGAAAAACTTACGTGGTTCTGTATTTTAAGTTTTGTGATTGTCATCTCATTATTTTCATCTTTGGGATTCTGGAATTACAGGATTTAGAAGTAGTCCCTACTATTTTGCATTGCCTTTCAGGTTGCAGATATAGGTAAAGAATGCCTTGTGATTGCCCTTGGCCTGGGAGGCCAATTTTACCAAATATTTAGCTTTAGTATTCTTCATTTGTCCTCTGAGTTGTTTGTTTAGTTTGACAAGAGTACTTTTATCTTGCTAGGTGCTACATCTCCTAGTTTTTGCCATGATTTTCTTCCTTCTGTTATACAACCTATTGATGTTGTGATTCCACCAGGGTGGGTTGTTTTTTGAGTTAGTTCTGTACTTCTTCCTGGTGGGTACAGCTGCATCTATGCAGCTATTAACATGCTTGCATAGGGTTTCTGTGAACAGTTCTGTATAAGCAGCAGTGTTCTCAGGGTTTATGGGGGCTTGACCTTTTACCAGGTTGTCACTTAACAGTAGGAAGTTAACCTTAGAGTAGTTCCTGAATATTCCGTGGTTAACTGGGGTTCCAGGTTTTATTTATACTTCAAACAAGACCATTTGGTGGTCGGATCTTACCAGAGAAGACATTAAACTAGGGTGTGTGTGTTACTCTTCCATATTAGTGAGGACCAGTTCCAGTATGTTTGCACCCCTGGTCAGTGTACTGACAATCTGGTCCGGAGAGTTTGTGTTTACAAAATCCAGGAATTCCTGTGCCTGCATTTGTGGTGTCTTATATGATATCACAGAGTTTTAAAGAGACTGCCCACTTAATGACTTGTTCACTGTTTTCTAACTAAACTGAAAGCACTTTATTTTCCTTCTCTGAGTAGTGCACTTTGGGAACAAGAGGTTTACTGATACATATTCTTGTTGTAAAAACATGTCACTTGCTTAAACATGATTCATTATTTTTCTGCATATTAATACCCAACTAGTTTACCTAAAATTAACATAGCATGACATTTTGCATGTTCTCAAAATCTGATTTTTTTCTACACTGTCATTATCTTCAGTCAAATTTTTTACAGCCTGTTGCCCACACAGCCACTTAACTGTTTAAATCTATCTTGTTTCTTCTGACATTTTACCAGTATTTTGTTTCAGATGATATAACATGGGATACATCTATGTTTTTAAATGCTTTGCACTGCAACTATGGTGGAATGAGTTATGAAATGAACATTGTGTTTAGATGTTATGCTCACTGGTAATTTTAGGAAGGTAGCTATAAACAATGTCCTTCAGTATGTCTCCCACATAAGCAATCAAATATTAGTTTCAAGCACCAGAGGAGTATGAAACTATTTCTTTACCGCATAGCTGATAGAAAAAAAAAAAACTAAAATTAGCCAGAGTAGGTAGACAGGAAAGGCTGACATTATTTTTCTAACACCAACTATGAAATGATACCTAATCCCTCTACTAGAATCTCAAATTACTTTATAAAAGCTCTTTTGGTAATAAGCCTAGCGGTCAGCATAACATTGAGAGGACTCAACAATTTTGACTTGCATGATGTTTGACGCAACAAATCAGTTAGACAAGTGCACGTAATGACAGACAGGGCTGTAAGAAAGAACAATGAGTCTTAATGATGCTTATTCCAGGAAAAAGGTAACATGGTGAGAAGGAGTCACACAGTCAAAAGAAAAAGGAACAAGGATAGTTGAAAGTACAGAGAAATAATCACTAATTTCCATTGTGCAATAGTCTGTATGACAAGTCCACTTCTTCAAGACAGCATACGAAGCTGCTGTGAAGATGGGACTGAAAAAAAACAATCAGCCACTATATTTTATGCTACCTAAATGCAGCTTTGCTAAAATTTTAGCAAGCATAAAATAACACACAAAAAGATAAATAAAACTCAACTTGCAAAAGGACCTGCAATTAGCATTTACAAGAACTTACTATTTTACTAACCGATTGCTGAGCACAGTTAAAAAATGCATTTAGTGAGGTGGAAAAATAAAGAAAAAAGACAAGATGAGGCAGATCAAGGCTGTTCTACAAAATCAAGGACAGCTGGGTGTTGCACTGTATGATTTTTTTTCACTTATTTGATCACAAAGACAGGTAAGGTGTATTAGGTCTAAAAAGTGACAGTAATTTTGGGTCACATTTGTGTGTGCGTATAGATTATGTGCACGTGTGTGTGCGCGTGCATATGTGTGTGCGTGCGTATGTGTGTGTGTCCATACATGCAATCAAGTGTGGGGGAGTCATGTACAGCATGTCCGTCTGCCTGCCTGCCTGTCTGTCTGAATATCTGCAAGTGTCTGTGTGTGTGTGTGTGTGTGTGTGTGTGTGTGTGTGTGTGTGTGTGTGTGTGTGTGTGTGTGTGTGTGTGTGTGACAGAGTGAATGGAGGTTGCCTGCATTTGTACGTATGCATGTGTGCGTTTCTGTGAATATGTGTGTGTGTGTGTGTGTGTGTCTGTCTGCAACTGTATTTATCTGTGTGATATATTGTGTGTGTGTGTCTAGGAGTATTTTGTGCATGCACATGAGTGATTGTGTGTGTGTGTGTGTGTGTGTGTGTGTGTGTGTGTGTGTGTGTGTGTGTGTGTGTGTGCCTGCCTGTCTGTTTTCTGTCTATCTGAGACAGAGTGAGAAGGCAAGACAGAGGGCATTGCATACCTCTCAACTTCTCTGCACAAAAATTCAGATCTGAAGAGGCTTTTTCATCAACACAAATTATCCAAACAATAAGAAGTAAGTAGCTATAATGTCTAGCTTTATTGACAAGCTGCAATCCTCAGCAATTTACCATAAAATAACATTTATTAACAGTAGGAGCAAGAATATCATGCAGATCAGGGATGTTATGCAAAATCAAGGACAGCTGGGGGGGTTGCACTATGTGATTTTTTTTTCATTCTTTTGGTAGCAATGACAGGTAAGATATATTCAGTCAAGAAAGTGGCTGTAATTGCTGGGCACTGTGTGTGTGTGTGTGTGTGTGTGTGTGTGTGTGTGTGTGTGTGTGTGTGTGTGTGTGTGTGTGTGTGTGTGTGTGTGTGTGTGTGTGTGTGTGTGTCTGTGTGTGTGCATATGTGTGTTTCTGTGAATATATGTGTGTTTGCTTGTTTCTGCATGTATATCTTTGTGACTTTCTATGCGTGTCTGTCTGTGTTTTCATGCTTGTGTGTGTGTTTGTGTGTGTTGACATTACCTATATAACTTTTATTCTGGATGTAAAAAACTTCCTCCAACAACAATTACATGTTATATGAACTTTAAAACATTAGGCAAGGAAAGTATTTTACATCAAAAATATAAAACAGCATATACTAATAAAAATCAAATATGAAACAATTTAACAGATAACCCAAATGTCTAAATGTAATAAAGCCCTCATTGTTGGGTGTTATTGGGGAAATAATGCCCTTTTAGGAGTGCAGAGGTACTGGGTATTATTTCCCCAAAAATACCTGCTCTGGAGGGCATTATTGCATGTTTAGTATTTGATGTTTCAAGAAAGGTGCCTCATGTGTGTGATAGTGGATGAGTGTGCCATTCAGAACTATTACAGGCGTAGAGTGAAGGCACACCAAAATAAGAGAATTGGACACTGGGTGTGCCAACTTTAGTAAAACAGAATGGTACCTCACAAAATAACCAGGTAAATATAGAAAATAAAGGACAAAAGAACTGTAGATAAAGTCAGATGTGCCATAACTGAAGCAACGATCATTCATGTAAAGCAAACCAACAAACAAAGTCGCCACAGTGGAACTCCGGTCTGCTAATGATTGGCAGTAGATTTTTACGTGCTGAGTTGCCAGCCCTGACGCACAACCTTCAACGAAGGTACGCGTGTAGCAAAAGAATCGGTGCGTAATGTAAAATAGCACAGGAAGATGTAAATCTCTCTTTTATTACTACGGTCATCTCAAGAACATCTTATGGTGCTAATTTACAAATACCTAAATGAAAAACAAAAGTTTGTTGATGTTTTCATGCTGAATTCCATGATGTTTACAATATAATTATAGATGTTTTTAAATTATCTGACCTTTGATTCATAATATTTCAAGTAACATTTTGTCAGTTTCAGAACATCTAACAAATTGTTTCTTAAATTATTATGAATCACTCCCATAACCACCCCTTCACCGCCAAACTGCCTTACTTTTTATATATACTAATTCCATTGCTATGCAATAGTGGAGGAAAGGCAAACTTTCTTTTTACAGAGCATTGTAATCTTGCATAAGCAGTAAACATACAATGTCTAATAAGCCTAAAAGAGAGAGAGAGAGAATCAAATCAGACCAAAACACATCAAAAGACTCCTGTATTTATAAATAAATAAATAAATCCAACAGCAGGAGAAACAAAATTGTACATAAATATAGAAAAGCATCTTCCACACCTACAAAAAAGCTAGCAAACCCACCATAACAAAAAATGTATGACTGAAAAAAGCACATATTGAAATAAAACAATTTCTTACACCAGCACACAAACAAGTAAACAATGTTTCAATCATGATGAAAAATGATTTAATCAAAAACATTCAGTAAGATATTATGTGAAGAAACAAAGCTTGAGTAAATGTAGGAAAAACACCTTTGCTTATGTAAATGCTGAAAGTAAAATATACAATAAATATCTAAATCAGTTCTTGCGACTATAGAACTATATTATTAAAATATGTACATTATTCTGAGGAGCGTTTTTCTGGACCTCCAATGAAAAACAGGATTTTGCATTTTGCTCAGAGGACAGCTGGGTCAAGAAAACACAAACCACTCAATCAGTCAGTCAGTAAGTCAGTCAATCAATCAATCAATCAATCAATCAATCAATCAATCAATCAATCAATCCGTCCACCCATGTAAATTCCTTTTCTGACTGCAGTTCAAGCCATGGTTCAAATTCTTAAGTATTGAATAAGAGAGGCAGAAACCACTGAATAAGAAAGACAGAAACCTGAGAAAGTTTAGGAGCCAGAGAACTCAAGACATTATTAGAAAAACATTTTAACAATAATACATGGCTGGATTTCAGTAATGCTTGATTTGTTTATGGCAGGCATGGTTTGGTAAAGAGGACAAAGACTGACTAACCAAAGACAGATGTGGGTAAAACAAGCATTACCCATACCCATTACCCATACCCAGCCATGAGTTACTGTTGTATATAATTTGTTAACCAAGTATTACCTATACCCATTCATAAGTTATTAGTATTATATAATTATATTAATTTTGTATAATGCTGTTATTCTGGGTTTTTGTGTGTGTGTGTGTGTGTGTGTGTGTGTGTGTGTGTGTGTGTGTGTGTGTGTGTGTGTGTGTGTGTGCCTCCTATGACTTTACTTTGCAAAGATCTTTGCACTTTTAAATTGTTTCCTTTTATAACATTAATTATGTGACTGCTGCTTGGTTCCGTGTAAACTATGGGTTTCTTTTTCAGTGTCTGCTTGGAAAGCCTATATCAAGATCAGCTATGTCATATTTTTACATTGTTTTCTGTGATTTGTCCTTTTTTCTCTGTAGTCTACGGACTGGAAAATACATTTGTCTCATTATCACTGACTGCACATAAAGTAGCTTTGATAACAGAATCAGCTTTGTTATCTACATTTTCTTATTATTTATTTATTAACTTATTTATTTATTTTTCTATTTTTAGGAAGTACTAAATTTGTGTTACGTTTTATCTCTTCTGTTCCATGCTATTTTTCGCTTAAACAGGCATATCTTCTTGCTGGACTTCTTCCTGTGAATAATGATTGGTTTATAATGAGCACATTGATTGATTTGTCCAATCAGGATACATCTTTTTGAATCTTAAGTAGCTTTCTTGTATAATTCAGGACATATATTAGACATTTTGCATAAATGCTTCTCTTTGATGTTATAACTGAAAACAGATGAACAAGCACCTGTTTATAATAACGTTAACTTGAACTGGCAACAGACTGCAGCAATAGGACAGACGTTAGGGAAGAGACACAGAACAAGTATTAGCAGCTTACATGAGGCTAGACATTCTGTAAAAATTAAAATAAGTAGTACTACATTTTCATGCAGAGAATGTTTATGATTTTTCTTGATCAGAGATCAAACTAAATAATGTTATTTTATTCCTTGTCTCATTTCATTTGTGAAAAACTGCAGGATAAATATGTGAGTCTATACAAAAGTGGGTGAAAAAGGGGAAAAGAAAATAAGAAAGAATTGTTTCAATTTTAAATCAAAGTGAATACATATAAACTATGAAGACATGAAAAGTAAACAAAGCAAATAAGCAATAACAAAGTAATTACCAAATGAAGTTTTGTACTGGCAACAAGGTTCATAGATAGGTACATTGCTAGCTGCCCTTGTGAGCACCTTAATCATTAGTACAATTGCCCCTTATGCTGTTATATATAATAACACAAATAACTCTCTTATCATATTACTGTTAATGTAATCATACAGTATGACTAGTTTAGATTGAAATACAAAACACGCTGTGTTAGGGTAAGTCACTATTGATAACGTATTATAAAAGAACTACTTATACACATTACACATAGCATCACAGTATACGTACCTCATTTTGCAAACTCCATGAACAGCACAAAATTGTGCCATTATGTCATGTTTTCATGTACTAGTTATACATGCTTTGTTTCCTGCATTAAGGTTTTGTACTGTACCCACCTACAACAAAAACCAAATGTCAAATCTCAAATGCAATGTCAGTTAAAAAGGTACAGTCAGTATAATACATATTTTATCAATGCACACAAATTGTTTTTTGTTATGTCCTTTAATGCTTTATCAATGAAAAGTTTTTTTTTCAGGGAAGTACTCCACGGTGGTGCAGCGGTAGCATTGTTGCCTCACAGCAAGAGGTTTTTCCGTTCGATTCTCGGCTGGAGTGCAAGGAGAGCCTTCTGTGTGGATTCTGCATGTCCTTCCTGCAGTTGGATGGGCATTCGAAAGACATGGGTAAATGGGTGTGCCTTCGTTGAAGGCTGGACATCGAGCTGGCACCTCGGTGTTCGTGAAAATCTACTGCCAATCATTAGCGGACCGGAGTTCCGCCGTGGCGACCCCTAACTGGGAAAAGCCGAAAGACAAACAAACAACTTCCTTGGAATCTCTACAAGTTACACATTTAAAGTGTTAACCTTTGGAACAAAGATGTATCTAGTAAATAATATGATTTTGTTAATTTTATTAACTCTTTTTAGACATGACATAGGCAACAAAGTCAAAGACAAAGGCACATGACTATAATCACAGATAATTTAGAGAAACTAGCAAACACACAGGTCTTTTATGAAGTTGGAGGTAGCAAAATAATCAGAAGAAATTGATATGAATGAAGGGAGAACCACAGACAGTAAATGGAAATCATGATCAGACACTACACTTTGCAGTTTTGGGGCATCAGCACTTACTGGTGTAGCACCCTTTAATGGATAACCACTGAACCTGAGTGAGGATACCTCTGAACAAATAGCAATGAAGATTAATCTAGAAGGTGGAAAATTTGGCACAAGAAAATGATCCCAGACCATGAATTCAGATGTTGACGTGGGGGCACTGAAAAATAAGAAATGAACTCAAATTTGTGGAGTGTGACAGAGTGCAAGAAAAGTGCAACAGTTTATGGGAGGAGGTCCTGTACGTGGTATTTTGTACTTGTAGTTTGAAAATGATATGAGCAAAGTTCAAAGGAATCGCAGGTGAAATTAATATAGACTCATAACTTTGGTAATTAGTATCATTTTGGGAATAAACTTTAAAAATACCCATCTTGAGTGTCTCACCATGAACTTTAAACCACACTGTGCAATTCTGTCTTAAACAGGAATTTTTTTCAGTTGTTAAGAGAAATTGTTTCCTGTCTGAAGTCACTTCCTATGGTCAATATATATATATATATATATATATATATATATATATATATATATATATATATATATATATACGTACAAAACAGTTTTTCAAAAATAGGTCTGGGTGTAACATTTTGTAATTCTAAGTAAAATATCAAATGTCAGTAGTAGAAATGCTCACTAAGTTAAATGCAAAATTGCAAGTTTGGCAGTTAGTAATATTCTTGAGCATTCATTCATTCATTCATTCATTCATTCTTTCTTCTTCTGATTTTCTACTTTATCTATTTCAGGGTCGGGGCTAAGATAGATCCTTATCTAGACATAAGGCTGTGAAACTAATTTTGGATAGGCCCCAGTCTATTACATACACACACACACACACACACACACACACACACACACACACACACACACACACACACACACACACACACGCACACACACACACACACAAGCACACGCACATTTATTTATTTTTTATTTTGACATTTAACTGGTTATATCCTACTGAGCTATAGCCCATTTTCAGAGGGGGCCCAGGGGAAAAGCCCCATAAAGAAACAATTACAAATAATATTACAAAAACAGTTGCAAAGAGTAACAGGAATTACAGAAGATTTTTAAATACATGGAATATATCTTAGAAGTTTGATTGAATCTGTGAACAGTTTGGATGACTGATAGTCACTTTCAAATACTGCATGCTTTTGGGTTGTGAGGTGGAAATCAATGGACCTGGCAAAAGCCACATTGACAAGTTCTCACAAGGCTGATCCTAGGGGCTTAGTTTATAAAGTATGTGCAGTACCCTAAAAGGCATTTTGCATATCAGGTTAAAATAATATAAATCTTAATAAAGTTACAAGGAGAAATTTGCCAAATTGAGCAGGGAGTTAATATTATTTTATGACAAAATTCTAGACCACAAATCTTGTGTTCTTTTTTTTAATTTTGTTTATTTTATTTTTTTTTAATTTCTTAATCAGGCAAGTAAGCTGGTTTGAAAGACCCATTTAAGCCACACATTTTCATCTTGGAAATGGGTCGGGTATTGAGTTCTTAGATCTGTGGACAACTGTGTAAAGAAAGCACAAAAAAGGCTTACAAAAGACCGATGTGAAAGTGAGGCTAGAAATTAGTGTAGATAATTGGGCCTACAAGAGGTGAAAAAGAGGGGTAGGGAGGAACAGGCAGAGTGTGAGGAGGCTGGCAAAAAGGCAGCAAAAAGTGCAGAAAAGGGCAGCAAAAGTTAAAGCTGTAAGGGGGATAGCAGAAGGGATCAAGAAAGGAAGCAAGTTTTTTTCTTTTTTTTTGTGCAGAGCTGAAAGAAGGAGAGAGAAAGAACTGCCAAGATTAAGTGAAAATGGTAGGGAGTTCACAGAAGGCTTTTTAAAAAGCAGATGTACTGAATGAACACTTGTTTCAGTCTTCACAATGGAAAGCAAGGTGAAGGTGCCATGCTGGGAGAGAAGCAGGGCAGAATAGGGAAAACAGTGATCAGACACTAGGATAAAAAAGGGGAAGATTTGGAGGGAACTGCTGTTTTATGGATAAAAAAGCACAAGGACCTGATGGGCTGCTTCTCAGGTCCTCAGAAATCTGACAATTGGGTTGGTAGACCCCCCTGACTGAGAATGGAAAGAAGGAGAAAAAAATCTGAGGAATTAAAGGTGTTTTAGCTTAATAAAACTGTCATGGAAAAATTATTTAGTCTGGCAAGTGGCACAGGGGGTCAAGAGTGAGATCTGTAGTTCTTGTGGTATAGGGTATGATTCTCCGAGAACTCATTTCCTACTGTGTGACCTTTAACACGTCACTTAGCCAGTCAGTGCTTGGGGGCAATTGGGATATGCTCCTCAATGGTCTGTTGGACTGCAAGCCAAATAACTACCGATGAGCACATAGAAAGAGTAGCTGGAGGATAAGGTTGGTAACATTTCTAAAGGATGGCAACCAATATGGATCCATAGCCTGAAAGAGCTGTCACTCAAACCTGGTGCAGTTTTATGGCTGGCATACAGATGCACAAGAAAGGTGAATCCCAGTAGACATAGTCTACCTGGACTTCAGAAACACCTTTGATTCTGTCCTACACAGGAGGCTGATAGGAAGAATGTAGTGGCTGTGGGTAGAACCAAGACCGATGCACTAGATAGCTGCATGGCTGAATGGCAGACAACAGGTGGTGGTGGTGAAAGGGACAACATCAGCAACTGGGAAAGTGACTAATGGAGTGTCACTGGGGTGTGTCCTGGGTCCAGTACTCCTCAATGTGTTTTTCTGAAAACTATCTGAGGAAATAGATAACAAGATCAACTTCCTTGTTGAAGGTACAAAGGTGCAAAATGGGAGGACTGGGAGTGGAGTCTAGCAAGGGATCAGAAAGGGTGAGCAAGTGGACAAAAAGGTGATAGCTTTCCTTACAAATAAATGCAAAGTACTTCATTTAGGCCACAAAAGCCTTAGTATAAAAGGATTATGTGGGAGGAATAGGACTGATGATAGCAGAGCAAGAAATAATCTGGATTTTTGGACTGCTGGAAGCAGGATGACAGTGCAGCAACATCAACAAATAGGAATCTATGGTGTATCCTGAGGGGATATATTTCAGCAGGAATGATGTAATGCTTCTCCTCTACAGGTCTTTGATCAGAGCACATCTTTAGTACTCTGTCTGCTTCTGAAGACTATATAAGGAAAATTACATTAGGCTACTAGAAGAAATTCAAAACTGCTAGAAAGATCTGATGGATGATGGATAATGAATATGACTACAAGAAGGAAGAGATGTAGCTGTTTTAACCTCAGAATAGAAGAGACAGAGTAACACGATACTAGTGCACAAGGTTTATTTATTTATTTATGTTTGTTTGCCAGGATACCACA
Organism: Protopterus annectens; assembly: GCF_019279795.1. Taxonomy (NCBI): domain Eukaryota; kingdom Metazoa; phylum Chordata; order Ceratodontiformes; family Protopteridae; genus Protopterus; species Protopterus annectens. The sequence continues at coordinate 1,835,153,459 of NC_056737.1, read as the reverse complement.
CTGATCAACACTGACCAATTTCAGACTTAACCTGGGTGAAATAAAAATATTTCACAAACAAAAATACAGAAATGTAAGCAATAACAGAGTTTGCTTTGGCTGGTAGGCTTAGAAAAGAGGAGATCTTTTTGGCCCAGAAGAGAATGAAGTTTATTTTGGGCTCTCTATTTGTCTAGGTGGAAATAAAAGTTTAGCAACTGATCAAGTCATTATCCTAAATTTTACAGACCCTCATAAGCAAACTGTTCCTGAAAAAAATCCAAAAGTTCAAATAGCAAAAATCTGTCACAGACCATAGGTAAAGCTCCAGAAGACTTTAAATAGTCCAGAACAACAAAGATGCTGCCCAGAAGTGTAGGGACATTGTGGAAATGGAAGTTTTGCAACTAGTCAAGCCATAAACCAATGTATTTGAAGTTGGTTTCTATGTAATGGTTGTAAAAGCCAAAGGTAGTTAAAGAGTCAGGTGCTTGGTGAAGATCATGCCAGGAAGATGTTAAGGAGTCATTCTCAGCCAGTAGAACAAAGGGGGAAGGGAAAGAATGGGGCAATAGCAGATTAGAGGGACTGACTACTCCCTGTATCTTTGAAAACACTTTTTCACAGAGAGGGCAGGCAGAATGTTAAAGCACTTAAAATACATACTAGATAAGCTTATTGTCTCCTTCTTCAGTCAAGCAAATAGACTGCAATATTTGCAGATTACATTCCATTACAGGAAATATTTACCTGGGTAAGAACAATTGTCACAAGAGTGACACTTACTTGCAACAGAATATTTGCAGACTGTTACAAGAAGGACATCTTTACCAGCATCATGTATGATGAAGTATCTACAAACAAACTAAGGGGAATTGCTGTCATCAGTCCTACTGCTGTATTTAACTATGAGCGGAGGTTTAGTTAGCTCCTGGCATGGCTTGTGGGGTAACCTGCATCCGTATAACATTGGCAGTCACAGATATTATAAAGGTGGTATACCAGGTTGCTACAGAAGAGAAAGTAGTCATTCTCATTTCTGAGTTGCCAGACAGAAGATTCCATTTGCTGGAAATGCTGTTTTTCCAATGATTATGCCAAAGTTTGTTCCATGTAGGGTTAGGCTTTCATTATTTCATGAGCAGAAGAATTAGCTACTGGTTTTGACTACAGGGTGATTAACTAGGAGTAGGTTGTAGCCCTGGTAAAGAAATTGTCAAAGCAAAATGAGAAAAATCAGAATACCAAACTGGAGGGTGCTGCTGCTTTACCTTATGCAGCGGAGACACAGTAGATAGGAGAAGTGTGGTACCCATTGGGTTCTTCTTAGGAATATACATGAGTTGTTTGAAAGGGAAGCAAGTCAGCATTCAGTCTACAGACTATTACATGTCTAGTCAATAACCAGATGTCAGAGTCAAACCCTGTAGTGTATCTGTAAGGTGAGGACCTTAACCATCATGCCAAGCCCTCCGTCACTGCACAGTTTTATATTAAAAAGTGGTATTGCATTCACTGTACAAAATGCCATTTTCCAATAAAATTATGCAATGACACTGTTTATGAAGTGGGGACCCTGAGATGCTGTACTGATAATTTTTGCCGAGAATGTTAAGGACTTATGAAGTTATGCTCATTTGTTAAATGCCCTGTAGGAAATAATAGAAAAAAATTGCAATTTCATCAATAGACAGAGAAATGAGAACATTCTCCAGTTCAGCTAACAAAACTGCACTGTATGTCTGAGTAAGGTAAGTATAGAGTTTCATCCTGTGTTTACTGGTTAAGTATAGAGTTGAGAAAAATCTTTGTAACACAATCTACTTTTCAGATTTCTCAGATTCCTATAAGAGAAGAAGGGTTTGGAATCTAACACATTCCTAACATCAAATGATGCCATCAAAATTACCCAATTCTTCTCAATAATATGTTTAACAGCCTGGGTATTAATATTAAACGTTGTCACATATCTAACTCTAGGTGAACCCCCCCCATATCAGTCTCCCTACGCACATATGTATCAGATTCACTTAGCATACTAAAGGTTGGTTTAAGTAACACAGCCCTGTGTCTTGAAATTTTACCCATTAAATCACAGAGCGATGTTGAATCATAGCCACTATGTAGAAAGTCCATCTTCATATCCTCAATCTGTTTTAAAAAAAACACCATCATCTGTATTGAGCCGACTGGCTCTACTAAACTGCACAGTGACTATCCCTTTAAAAATATGAGGAGCATGCATGCTGTTCCTATGAAGGTATCTACCAGCACATACTTCTTTCTTATGTATACTCGTACAAATTGAACCCTCCTTTAGTTCTATACATAAATCCAAAAAGGTAATACTGGTTTCAGAGTAAGTCATTTTAAACTTAAGGAAGGTAGTTGTACCATTTAAATAATCTAAATAAGTGCACAAATCACCGATAGACCCCTTCCAAACAAGGAAGCAGTCATCAACAAAACACTGATAGAAGCAAACCTTATTATTTAACAGGTTAGCATTACTACACACATATTTGGTTTCCCACTGATGGAGAACCAGATTGGCATAAGTATTGGCCACAGATGTGCCCATTGTGACAGCAGTGAGTTGTAGAAAGAACTTATCATCAAACAAGAAAACATTTGTAGTGAGGACCAAATCTAATAAAGAACAAATGTTCTCTATTTGTCTAGCAGGCATAGTGGCCATGCTAGTCAAAAACTCTCTGATGGCCTCAATTCCAAGGTCTTTTATCAAATTGAATGCCTTTGATATTTTTATTTTCCTGAATATAATTTACTAATGGCTCAATAACTATGGCAAATAATAATGGAGACAAATGGTATCCCTGTTTTGTGCCTTTGGTAATTTCTATGCATTTCGAAAAGCATGACCCAATTTTAATATAAGCTAATGATTTTTCATAAAGTGATTTAATTAATAATGTACATTTTTGTTTGAAAAGCCATCTTCTTCTAGAACTAACCAAAGATAATCCCAGTGGACAGAATCAAAGGAACTATTTATGTCTAGACTGACTGCTGTCATGTTATATTTTGTAAAATTAATATAATCAATTAAGGAAATGATTATTTTAATATTATCATATGTGTTTCTGTCTTTTATAATGGTCTTTGTCTATTAATAAAAGGAGTAGCTGTTTAACTCTACCTGCATGTATTTCTATAAACATCTTATAATCAATATTTAATAAGGATCTACTGTAGCTCTGTAAGATGAACATTCATTTCCTTTTTTGTCTGGCTTCAAAATAGGGGATATTATGGTGTATTTCCAAGGAGAAGGAATATTTGTGCCTTATTTTATTAATATAAACACTTTCAGTGATAATGCCAAGGCTTCTTTAGTTAGACGTTTAAACATTTCTGGGATCATATTATATATGTCAGGTGCTTTGTTTAGTTTTAGGTTATTAATTTGGGATTTAAGTTCAGTCGTTGTGATTTGTTTGTCTATTACTTTTATGTGATCATCTGTTAATTTGGTTCTTGTGTGTCTTTTAAAGACTTTAATATGCTTTGTGGTTCTATTTTTTTCTTGTTGAGTGTTAACTTTCTGAAAATATAATTTAAATGCTTCCAGTATCTCCTCTAAATCTGATACTTTCTTCTTGGTGTCTAGAATATATATTTCTTTCATCTGATTTATTTTTATGACCTTCTTAGTTCTAGTTGCTATTCTTTTCTGATTCCTGGGATTCATCAAATAAGAACACAGCTTGATCTTTTCTAGATTAATTGTTGTCTTATAATGCAGTGTCTCTGAATATTTCTTATTTCTCTTATCTAACTAATTTGTTAAATTCATCTTTCCCTTCTGAATATCTAGTTTTAGTGTGTCAATTCTTGTTTGTAATTCCAGCAATTCTTTGTCCCATTGCTTTTTCTTACTATTAAACAATGTTAATACTCTGCCATACAAAAATGACTTCAATGATTCCAGATACATCTTCAGTAAGATTTATGTCTAAAAATGTTTGTGTCTCTTTAACATAAAATTCCTTAAAATCCTTTAAGTTTATGTATAAAAGTATTCTAATTACAGTTATTTTTTTTTGTTTTGTGTTCTGATCTAAATCAAAAGCAATTGCATTGTGGTCTGACAATGGGCAAGAGATTACATTGACTTTACCTTGTTTAGTAGCTAGGTATCTTCATATATGTACTCTATCTATTCTTGAAAATGTACCTTGTTGGTGGGAATAATGAGTGAAGAATAATGTGTTTGAGTCAGCATAGTCATTAATATCTACAATATTAAGTGTTTCAATTAAATCAGATAGTAACTTAGATAATGCTGTTTTATTTTGTGTATTTTTACATTAGTGTCCCCATCACTCATACAATTAAAGTCACCTGCTATGACTATTTTCCCTTTAGTGTGATGTATAATATCTTCTATATGTTGTTTGGCTAATTTGACACCTAGTCCAGGTATCCAACAAATATTTACTAGTGTATATATTTTCCCATTTATGGATATCATTTCAAAACATAGCACCCTGTTCTGTCATGATATGTGAAAAATTATTTATGATGATTCTGCTTGTTGCTTGCTGAAACCAAAGTCTGATTAATGCACTGAGCCTTTCAAGCTGTTATACTTTACAATACTGTACTTATTAACTTATGCACAGTTACTAATAGAATAACTTGTCTATGTAACAGACAACATGTATGATACTGTTACAGTTTACAGCTTTAATGTCTCAGGTTTAGTTTTTCTTACAATTACAGATGATAACTTTTCATTCTCCATTTACCTCAGAACAAACATGTTCCTACATGTACCAGATCTAACAAAAATCATATATAATACCATTTACTTTCAATGTTGTTTATATACACTCTTTTGGGCCATTCGGATCCTGTCCATGAAGCACTCTGTTGATGTCAATACTATTGAAATTCATTTGATGGCATGCAGTCTGTTGATAAGTTAGTTTGTGTTCTATTTCAAGGTAAATAATGTGATAATCTTAAACTTTTGGGGAGTTGTTCCTGTTGATAAGTTGTTTCTGTCTCCAGCCGGTAGGGAGTTGTTCATTCCTGCACCTGGGTTTCTTATCTGCAATTCTCCTTGAAACTTGTACCAGGCACAGAACATTTTGTACTAGACAGTAGGATGCCAAACCATGCATATTTCTAACTAAAGAAAGTTTAACTCTTGTGTGTGTGTGTGTGTGTGTGTGTGTGTGTGTGTGTGTGTGTGTGTGTGTGTGTATACTAACAAACAGAAATGTGCATGCATTTAATTTTGGGAGGGTGGCCTAATGGTTAAGGTGTTTGCCTTACAAACATAAGGTGCAGGGCAGTTAGCTTAGTACTAATCTATGAACACACACACACACACACATATATATATATATATATATATATATATATATATATATATATATATATATATTATATCAAGCAGAAGTGTACATGCACTATTACAAGTGTCTAAATACATACTTCTAACAATATGTATTTAAAATTTTTGGCATTAAGAATTTGTTTTTTCCATAATACTGCTACTCCTTTCCCTTTTTGCTTGTAATGAGAACTTGCTAAAACTGTATAAATATTTCTGTTAATTTTGTCTAAGTCTTCTTGTACAAGGTGCGTTTCCTATAAAAAGATAATCTGTGCATTAGATATTTTCAAATATTTAAGGAGACTCCCTCTTTTACAACCATTATTCAGACAATTCACATCAATAGAAATACATTTCATAGTTAAATTATTACTATTCAGAGTGTTAGTCATGTGTATATATTTGAACCAGTAAGCAAATGTATTTAACTAAAAAGAATGACTTATTCTGATCTGATCTGATATAACATAATAATTATAACTCATAGACACCCAATAAAAATAATTGAACAATAAAACATTATGAAACAAGATAAAAAACAAGCTAAACCTCCTATGGGGAAACAAACTCCAGCTTTGAATTGACTATCCATTCAAGTCTACCCTCTAAGACCCCTTATAAGAGTATTTTCTCAGCCCAATTATCTAAACATTTCTTACTATATTTTTTAACTTTTTCATGTAAAATATTATTATTTTTACAATGTGTGAGTTTACATCAAATAGAATACACTAAACATATTCATATGTGTACTAAATATATTATTAATTATTAAAATAATGCAATTTACAGTGACTTTTAACATTTACCTATAATATTCAACCGTTGTCACTTTATAAAATTGTCTTAGTACAAATGAATGGATTTTTGTCATTCAAATTTATCTAAATAAAATACTATGCAGGTATAGACTTGTTTAAAGACATGGTAAAATTCCTTTCTACAATTTCAATGTTGTAATGTGCTATCAAAACATTGTTTTTAACTTCAACCATTTAACGAAAATTATGCTGTGAAATATTCACATTCATATAACATGCAGTAAACCTTGAAGCTTTCAATTCTACTATTAAATCAGGTCTCTTGTGATTCAGAAACCATTAAGCTATGTGTTGTTAGTTAAGCCTCTCTGCATATCTATGCTCACATGAATAATGCTAGGATTATCATAGGATCATATGAAGTTACTAGGCTATTGGCCCTGAGGCCCTTATAAGCCTTGCCAAGAATTTAGCCCATGTTCTGACAAGTCCCCACCCAATGCCCTTGTCCAGCAGGGACACAGGTGGAACCCAAGGGTGTATTTTCTGTTCCCCATCCAGTTATCCAGGTTGCGCTTAAAAAGGGATAATGAGGAACTCTGTTTGACATGGAAGGAAAGTCTATTTCACAGAAGGGGAAGTCTCTGGGGCACAAATCTGTCCCACCAACAAGTCCTATTGATGTCATAGACCAGGTTGAGGTCATGCTTGTGGATTACTCGAGTGAAACTTTGCTTGCAGATATGCAGCAGTCTCATCAAGGTGGGGGTCTGAGATTGCTTTGTATGCCAGACAGTGGTCACCTCTGAGGAGTCTGTATGAGGCTGATTAGATGGATAGGGCTTTTAGCCTATCTGTGTAGGGTAGATGTTTGAGGCCCTAGATTCTCCTTGTGAAGAATCTCTGTTGTCTCTCCAGCTGCTATATGTGCTTTGTGAGGTACATGCTGAAAGGGGTGCTGTACTTAATAATAGGTCTTATAAGGGAAGAATACAGGGATGTTTTGAGCACAGAAGGCAAAAAAAACAGCTCTGGATGCAGCAAACCTGTATCCAGACTATGCTACTCAATTTAAGGGTTACGAACAAAGTAAAACTACTACCAAACTTGTAAAAAATAACTGCAACAAATACTGAAAAACAATCACAGGTGGCAAGACAAATCCAAGGAACAAAATAGAATCCACTGAGGCAAGTTATAATCCACTGAGACAAGTTTTAATTCCTAAAAACAAGTTGTGTAAGAGCTTTTGTCTTGCATCTATGAGCAAGACTTCATCAGACAAACAGAACTAATGTAAAATGCAGTTATTTAAAGTGTAGCTGTTTGAAATGTCACATGCTAAACATCAATTAGCTTCTAAAAGCAAAAGTACATATATTTAAAAACATTTTAATATAAATACAAATACTAAATAAATAAGCTTGAATAAATAAGCAAGCATGAATAAAACTGACCAAAAATAAACAGTATGACAAATTTGATATAAAAATTGGACTTTACTTAGTTCTGATACAAATTTGACTTCTATCCTCGAACCCAGACCCAGAAGTGTCTATAGAAGAGGGCAGAACCTTAAAAGTTTGTTGGAGAGGGGTAGGATTCCAGTTGCCAGTGTCCCAGGCATGTATAAAAGTGAGAGTTGCTCCCAATGCAGATTTATGGAGGTGGGTAATACCTTCTCCATTAGAGGGAGAAAATACTACATAAATAAAAGATTTAATTGTGCCACCAAGGGAGTGGTCTATTTAGCAACCTGTAACCTCTGCCCTTGTTTCTACTTCAGTAAGACTGATCGTAGATTCAAGGACAGGGTCTATGAACATATTTACAGCATCAGGAAGTTAAAATTGGAGAATGCACTGGCTAAGCATGTGCACAAACACCCTCAGCATGGTTTCAAGTTTAGGGTGATTGATCAGATTGAACAAGATCCTGGGGGGGACCCCTCACCCTTAAGCTAGAACTGTGCGAATTATTATGGCAAATAAAATTGAATGCCTATAATGTACTAGGGCTAAATGATTTATGTTCTTAGTCTTGTGTTTTAAAACTGAAGAGTCTGCAGAGGTAATTGAACATTTCTTCTGTACATTTGTTGTTTGTTTACATCACTGAACCTTAGTAGAAATACTTACATTCTCTGTATTTTTTTATTTTTTTAATTTTTTGTATTATATTAGTTAACTGACAGGCTGAGTAATAGGAGATATATGATTTTACTAGTGGTTAGTTCTTTTAAATGAATTGCTCTTTTAAATGAATTGCTCATTTTGCATGTTAATTATTTAGTACAGTTTTTAAACAAAGTTTTTTATATCATTTTCTTAAAATCAGGTCATTCTCAATGTGCATGTTTTTAAATATCTGTACTTTTACTTTTAGAAGCTAATTGATGTTTAGCATGTAACATTTCAAACAGCTACACTTTAAATAGCTGCATTTTACATTAGTTCTGTTTGTCTGATGAAGTCTTGCTCATAGAAGCAAGATTAAAGCGCTTACACAACTTGTTTTTAGGAATTAAAACTTGTCTCAGTGCATTATAACTTGTCTCAGTGGATTATATTTTGTTCCTTGGATTTGTCTTGCCACCTGTGGTTGTTTTTCAACAAAGTAAAACTCACAGAAAAGCACAGATTTAGCACTTACAGAGAAAAACAGAATTCACAGCATCAAAAAATACAGTTAAACAGTAATGAAATGCTGTAAAATGCAGTTAAACAGTAATGAATTGCAGTAAATAGCAATGAAATACTGTTAGTAATAAAATGCAGTTAATCAGTGAATTGCTTCAAAACAGTGCACAAGTGATAAATTAGCTATAAGGCACATATAAAAATGATAGGCAAGTGCAAATACAATAAAATAATTAAAAATAAATGAAAAGGCTCTTAGATTAGTTCTGGAACCTCAGGAATTTTGTAAAACATCCCAAAGATGATGTACCTTATCAGAGCCTAGTTCAGACAAGCCCAAACCAGCTCAAATGTGGTTGTTTTAAACACCACAAAAACAGAAGATTCTTGTAACACAGATATCTTGAGAAAGAACTGACTACATAAAGTAGCAGTCATTTATTCTGAAATTATTTACTTATTTCAAAGCAGGAGGCCTTTTTAAGTCATTGAAGTTTAATAAAATTTATCTTTCACAAAAAATAATAATCAGAAGAAGTCCTTCATTTCCTAACAGATTTGCGTCTAATTTGCACATCAGACACTTTTCAGCATATATTTTAATTACAATTGTTAGGAAAATTTAAACCAGGTTTTTTTTTAAATGCGCATGCTTTCAAGTATTCCCAACTTCTCAAAAAATGTGAATTGCTGAGTAGGGAATCTTTGCATAAGTGCATCTGTCGTATTATGACCAGAGCTGAATTGAGGAACCTAAATGCATATAAACTTCAAAAATAGGTGAGAGCCTCAGAAAGGGATTGTCATTACATTAAAGTGTAATAATAAATCTGTCTGACTTTTGATATCATGAAAAAGGGTTTTAAAATATACCCTTAAATTACACAAGCAATTTGCTCTTTTTTTTGAGTGTAGTGGGAATAATCAACTCATACAAAAGCAAGACAGATTTTCTGCACAGGTTCTTAATAACTCCAGTGCTAAGTAATTTGTATAATATGTAAACTTTGATAAAAACAAAAGCTTCATTCTATACATAGATTAAGTAAAATAACAAAATAGATTGCTTCAATATATTTAAATTACACAGTAATACTTACACAGTAATACACAGTAATACTTATATTAAGTGGGTATCCCTTTAAAATGAAAAAATTCCCATAACCCGTATCCCGACCTTTAACCCAAGTGCTTACATCACATGTGGACCATTTAATTTCATTTAGATCACTTGCAAATTTGCAGAGGGATTATAGTATTCTATAAGCTTTAACAGTGGAAACTTACAACAGCAAAGCAAGAAAATAACTATAAATAATTATAAAATAATTTGAAATAAAGCATACTTGCTCAACAATTTTAAAGATGTCTCAAGCTCATGAGGTATTTAATAGCTTCCCCTTTCTTCAAATGTCTACTTGTAAATCCTAAATAAATTCTAGGCATCTAAGAAGTATTCCAGTATCCCAGAAACAAGCTTTACTATTACAAAACTGAATGTTATTAATGATATAAATAAAAATCATCTCTCTTCATGTGTTAAGCATACACCCACCATCAAATCAGTCCAAGCTCTGTACCATTCAAAGAGAAACATCAACAGCAGAAGCAAATATGATGTATATAAAGCCCGGAAGTCCCCAAGACATGTATAACAGTTCTTCATGTCAAACTTAACAACTTAGAATATTGATCTAACTTCATTTCCATAAATTGTTAACAATACTTTACATCCATATTATGTAGAAAAATATACAGCATGATATTCAACCCAGAGGCTCTCATTCTCTTACAGTTTCCTTTCCCCTTTTCTTTTTTTTCTTCCTTTTTCTTTTCCTTTCTCTTGTCCTCCCAATTTTTTAAGTGTTTATGAGACTTTAAATATTAAGACAGTCTATCAAAAGGTATAAGCAAATAAAGTATGGATTTGTTTTGAGTATTATGTTATATTAATTATTTTTCTTTTAGATATATTAGTAATATGGAAAAAACTAGTTTAAGTATTACCAAATGTCAAATTGATATAATGAGGTTAAAGAAGCAAAAATGGAATACCTTTACCTTTTTCTTTTTAGACTTGTAGTCTTTTAGTTGAGACATCGGTTATTAACATTAATATTTAAGAAGCAAAGCTAAAATGTCTTTACCCTTTTCCTTTTTAGAGTTCTAGTCCTTTGGTTAAAAGGTAGCAAATTTGTTGTACTTATTAGGATATTTTGTAGAATCGTCATCTAATTAAAATGAGATGAGTGATATAAAAAGAGAAAAAACAAAGAACAGATATTTAAAAATTATTTATCATTTAGTGTCTTCTTCTTCTTATCTGCTTTTTTCCCATCATTTTCCCTGCTTGACACTTTAGAGTAAAACCAGCCCAGTCCATTTCTTCTGTTTGATTTAAGATTTCATTGGCTGTTAAGTAAAACACAGCTGCATCCAGGTATCAAAGGTTTTAACACCATCTGGAAAAAAAGATTTTAAGCCTTGCAGGAAACAGTAAATGAACATTGAATTGTCTCTTCTTCAGATCTTTTATTAAAGGTAAATGTTCTTTTCTTTTAGAGATTACTTCAGATGAGTAATCATTGTCAAATCTTATTATATTGTCTTTAAATTTGACAGGTGAATTTGACCATGCATTTTTTAGCACCAATTCTTTGTCCTGAGAAGAGATGAATCTCACTATTATTGATCTCTGACTTTTGTTAACTGTGTTAGAAAATGAATGAACTGCCACTGACCTATGGGCTCTTTCAGTTCCATAAGAAAGAGACTCAGGTAAATTCAGAACATTTGGAAGCCAGGATGTGAGAACATTTACCATATTGTCTCCTCCGGTATTTTCTGGTAATCCATAAATATGCAGGTTATTTCTTCTAGACCTATTTTCTAGATCATCCAGTTTGTTTATTAAAAAAGAGTTTTGTTTTGGAAGAAAATCAAGTTGAAGTTCTTGTTCAGTAAGTCTGCTTTCCATAGCATGTAATGTTCCTTCAATGCCTTTAATCTGAATCTTATGTTGCTTTATTAATTCTTGTAACTGTTCCATTTGTTGTGTGCATTTTTCTTTAATAGAGTCTAGTTTATTGTCCATTTTGTCAAACATCAAAGATAAATCCTGCATAGTAGACAGTAAAGTTTGTAGTTCCCTTTTCATTGACTGGTCCTGTGAAGTGTTCTTTGAATAACTCATTCTGAGGAGAATTCTGAGCCCATTCTGCCTGAATTTTGACAGAAAAAAAAAACAAAGAATTGAAACAAAATAATCTAATGTAGACTTCTAAAGACTGTAGTAGGGGTTACTTGATAAGTTTAAAAAGTGTAGAAGTCCCAGTTTTTAAAATTTCTGTCAGAAATATACTTAGATAGAAGAGCTAAAATAATGTGCTGTCAACCTCTCAGCATCCTGGCCATGTCCCTTCTGTGCAGGTATTATTGACAAACTTATCAATCTGAATATAAATCCTTTATGCTGTGCAGTGGTAGAGTCACATGAACCACTTATGAAACAAAGAAAAAAGCTACCAGTGGTGAACCACAGGGATTAGTGTTGGACCCTCCCATATTTGACATCTATTTCTCAAATATTCAGGCCAACACGCCTGGTGTATGATTATCTAGGTGTGCAGATGCCTGTAAACTGGGTGTTGTTATTTGATCTTCCACAGACTCACAACTGCTCAAGCACAGATTAGATTATGTTCATAACTGGTACAAGGACAATGATAAATTAAATGTGAAAAAGTGTAGTATAGTTCATTTTATTAAACAAGAGGTTTCACATCATACTAGACAGGCAACAGAGCCTTCCAGTCAGACACTGTCTTAAGAGATCTAGGCACTCATGTTGTTAATTCCTCATCTTTTGATTAGTATGTATTTGCTATAGTTCAGATGGCATTTTATCTAGATCATCAGGATTTCAATGACTTCTCATCTAAATGCAAAAGTCTCCGTTCCCCATTACTCATATCTCTTCAGACCCATTGCTGAATATAATGCCCTTTTGACTTATATTTGTCTAAATATATCACTCAACTTGAGAGACCACAGATTCTTAACTAAAGAGATCAATGGCCTCAGGCTCCTTAGTTATCAAGACAGATTGACAGCCCTTTACCAGTATTCCATCTCTTATAGACTTATCCATGCTTATCTGTGTCTAGCCTTTTGAGTAGCTATGACCATCCTTGCACAAATGGCTCTTTAAATGCTGAGGTAAAGAAATTAAGCCTTCAACTAAAAAATTGAAAAGACATGTTGGGATGATGGATTCATATCCCAGGGTACCCCTTACCTCTGGAACAAATGTCTACTACATGTCAAGCAAATTATCACCCTTGCTACCTTCAAGGTAAACCTAGATAACAGAGGAACAGATTTAAATTCTCTCCAGTCTATCTTCTGTTGCCCTCCTTGGGACTGGACAGAACTTTTAAATATTGTTTATTGTCTAGGCTTCTAATGGTCTATAAACAGACTGCATGCTATTACAAATGAACATATGAACCTGTATAAGCTGCCATGTGCTGACTCATGAATTGTATAGCTTAAGGCTACTGAGCTGGGTTGCTGGATGGATATTTTTCTCAATGGTTTATTATGGTCTTACTGTGTTTTTCAGCTACACCTGTAGTTTGTAGTATGTAGAAATCAGATGCATGTAGCATCCAGCTATCCTGGATAGACATTGTTGATACTGAGGGACTAGACACTTCTAAGATCAGTATCAGTTTGTACTGATGGGTATTTGTTGGGCTGCCAATTAGAAGTCCATGACTGCATGAGTCCAAACACCAAAAAAACAATCTGAAATTCAGACAGAAACATAAGCAGTGAATTCTGAATCTTACTTTTTTGTCTTTTAAGTGGTTTAGTACTCTCCACTAATGTGAGTTGTGCCCCCCACACCCCGGCTATTTATATATATTAACTCTGAGGTTGCTGCACCTCAGCATAGGGAGATACTCTGAAGTATTGCAACCTTTGACTTACTGTATATTCCATTCATTTGCCCCTGTTGTTCTGCAGTTCTGAGGATTGTAATTACCATTCACAGAGCTTCATCAGGCACTCATTTGTCATGGGAGTTGAGCTGCCATAAGTAGATGGGAAAGATTTTTTATTAATAAGGAGCAATTAAGGGGACATACAGAGTTTTACTACCCAGAATATGTATTCAAGTTGCACTTTATTTAGAGCCCCAGTTGCAGTCTGGAACACATGTTCAGTAGTATGTAGCACCATAGATGGGGTGGCAGACTGCAGAGCATGGAAATGGAGTTGCGTGTATATTACTTTATTGCATTCTGTCACTCCAGTCTGCGCAGCAATTATAATGGTAGAAACCAATGGCAGTCAATAAAACTGCCATGCTAATTAATTTACTGCAACTAGTAGAACTTCAAAAGGACAGGCAGACTACAAATATTAAAGATGAGTCATCATTTTGATGCTTGCCTGACTGCTACAAATATAGAATTTGGTCAAAAGCACTCTATGAACTGACACTGAAGGAATAAACAGTTGAGTAATGGCCAAGGAAAAAACTAAGGGAAAGAATCCTCCTCTGCTACATAGAGTAAAACAACACCATAAAGAGAAATAAGGAACAGATCTGCCAAAAGAGCAGCCTGTTCATGTTAAACATTGCATGTTTATATGTTATTTTACTCATTAATGTTGTTTCCATGTACACACAGTGCTCCTATATGAGATCTGATTGCTGAGGCTGCTGATAACTTTATAAACCTTAATAAGTGTTGCTGCTATTAGCTGATGTCCCTTTTTGAGCTTTTATCTGCAGTTTTACTCTTGATATAAGTAGAGTGTTTTGGCATGTTGCAGAGTGGTGCTACAACCTGCCTTGTGAAGACACCACTAGCATTATTGCATGTGTGTGTATGTGTCCTTTGTTGACGTGTGCTTCCCATAGTTGCTAAACAAACATCAAGGCACTTTTAAGCTGTGCTTTGTTTTATTACTAACTCTCCACAGCTTCCCAAAGCTTCCCATACTGCTCTGTCGTATTGCTACTAACTGTCCATAGCTGCCCATATTACTGTATATCTGGTACACTTAGACTAACAAGACATAGCCCTCCTGGCAAAAATGGAAACCATCCTTTCTGTTGCCAGCCCAATAGGACTTGGTACTTTTTAGGCTATGTAGGAACTGCTACATGCTCACAGACAATACAGTTCTAGTTGCCCAAATAATTCAGTCTGTGAAAGGAGTAAATAACTAGACAGTTTGTAGGCCTCCTTCTCTCCCAGCAAAGATGGTCTGTGAGCATCACATACTGCAACCCACATCTCATCAAAACACAGTACACTAACATATGCTGAGACTGTCAAAAAGTCATTACTGAAGCATCCTAGGATTAAGAAGACAAGGCCTCAGCATAAATCCACTCCACTAACATAACTGTTCCATGCTCACACATACTAAAGTGTATGAAGAAGTGACTGCGCCATGACTATTTGAAAGTTTTCCATGAGACTGAAGTTTTTTACGTCAATTAGCTCTGGATCTGTCCCAAGGTCCTCCATCTTTTTCAGCACTGTATATATATTCTGGAGTAAAACCCTGACATTTTTGGTATGATAGGACTGCTTGGATGTTTTTTTTTTTTTTTGGAAGAGAATGAGGACCTCCCTTAATTCAACTTGTTTCTGTCAAAGTGGGACATTGGGCAGGGGTAGTGTTTAAGAGGTTGGCTTTGTGTAAAAAGGGATTTTGAATCCTTTAGAAATTAGTTCCCTGATCTACCTGTTCATCAAGAATTATTTCCAAATAGATGGAGGGAGAGATGGTCCCCAACTGACTCCAAAGAGGTGCTTGCAGACAAGACGGCCAGGTTTGTACTGCTGACTACTGTGGGTGGGCCATGGCTACCCAAACATAGGCAGGGGCCCTTTTTTCAGTAACCATTTGAAATGTTGGGACCCGCTAGAGAAATTCCAGAAATGTGGAGACAGAATGGCTGAAAGAACAGATTTACATATACTAAGTCCAATATGCACTTCTCTGAATATTCCCTTTTATCCAAGGTATGGTGATCTCAGAGTTGGTATATTTAAGTTTTGGAGGTGCAGGGGGGGCTTGCCCCCTGTAAAAGAAGATTAAAGGAGAGGAGCGATGTTTGATATTCAGTCTTTTCTGGGTTTTCTGTCTTTTTTTTTTCAGCTGCTCAGCACTCGACATTTAGAGTGCCGATGTTTCAAGAGGGAGTCCCTTTTCTCTGGGACTGTAACATCAGTTTAAGTTCTGCTGAGAGCTGCAGTATCTCCCAGAGTTCTGCTGTTTCTACTGTGTGCCATGCCTAAATCACATTTGGCATTCACTCCTCTGCATCCTGGGAATGAGCAATAAGGCACCTGACTTTTATTATTTATTGCATTTGATTGCCAGGATGATCTGACTGGGCCATGCAAGACCCATTTTCAGCTTAGGATCATAGAGGAAAGCTCCAAAAAAGTTAAACCAATTTATGTTTAGAATTTCTAAAATAAAATGAGCATCATAATAGGCAAACAGATAAAGAACTATACATATGAGGTTCATTAATGTACATGTAAATATTCCTACCTTCTCCATATTATCTTCTTTGATATAAAGAAAGCCTTTGACTCAGCAGAGTGGCTTTTTTGTTTAAAGTATTAAGAGAAGTAGGCTTTTGCTGCAAGTTTCAAAACTGGACAGCTACTGCCTATAATAACCCTAGGCCACAGCTGGTGGTAAATGAGGACTTAATCAAGGACGTTCAGATTAGCTTTGGTATGAGGCAAAGTTACCCACTATCCCCCTCTTTGTCCATCTTAGCTAAGCAAGTTTTGCACTTTCTATCAGGCATACAATGTAAATGGAAGTTGATTCAACTGTTTACAGATAATTGTATGATTGCCACAGACAGGTTAGATTTGGTGATACCAGCAGTGTAGGAGACTTTTGAAAATTTTAGAGTGTAATCAGAATTAGAATGCGATTGACATTTCAAGTCAGAGAAAGAAGGCAAAATAATGCTTTACAAGACAATTCAATAGAAAGAAGTGGGAATGTGAAATATCTGGGTCTAAAATTGAGAAAACTGGGATGAATTAATACAAATAAAGTATGAGAATTTTTGGAATATTAAGATGTAGTTAGGGAGATGGTCTAAAAAGGTTTTTACACTAAATGGAAGAATAGATGTTATTCAAATGATGATTCTCCCTTAGGGTGTTATACATACTCATGCATCTGCCTCCTTTCAGAAAAGATCAGAAATGGATAGAGAAAGTACAAGTTCATTGCAATAATTTCATGTGGTGAGACAATGGTAATAGGATATCGAAAGGAAGGCTAAGATTATTCAGGAAATGGGGAGCACAGGGAATCCTCAATTTTACCTCTATATGCTGGCAACAGCTGCAGCATTTGTTTTCCGAAGTAGTGAACAGCAGAAGGGTGAATAGGAAAATCAGGAATGGATCAACAATAAAGCTCAAAAAACACCAAATGTATATGCTAAAGAAATGAAGGGGAATTATGAAGCTTTAATGTACCTGCTGTGGGACAACCCAGAAATTACAATCCATGTTAAAACAATACACTGGAAGGGATGGCAGTGATAACGAATTAATTATGTAGGAAAACTGTTCCATAAATCGTGAGGCTGCTCTGGGAGGCTACTGGAGCAGCAGCAAATTAAAGACCACTATGACATCCGCTATGACATATAGGATGGTGTACAGCTTCAGCATGAACATTTGAAGTCAAGGTTTGGTAGAAAGGTAGAGCAGAGTATAGCAATACATTGGACAGGGAAGAGGAATAACCTGAAACATGTAAATGTATAACATTTTATGCAGAGCTAAGAGAAGTAAATACAAGAAGGAAATGGAGAAACTGAAACTAAAATGGTCAGAGAAAGGGAATGTAGCATTCTCAAAATCTGCAGAAAATGAGTGCTTGAAAAGAAGAACAAGGCTAAAAGCATTCCTGATAACTTAGGACCAATATGTGCAGTGGCACAAAGGAGGTCTAGGACACTGATGCAGATTTTGTAGGAACAGTGGGTGGGAGAATGAAAAGGCTGGAGATGTGGGAGTGGAGAAGAAGGGAATCATAATGTGTTTTGGGAATACAGACGAATTAAATTTGTAATCCTGTATGGAAAAGTGGATAAAGATTTTGGTAAACAAATACCTAGTATGTCACAATTTTTCCTTTTAGAGATGGGGGGGGGTGAAGAACATGAATGGAACGAATCAAGAAAATTCAAACACTATTTTTAGGTTGATGGTAGAGAAAGGATAGAAGGGGGCTTTTGAAAAGAAGATAGAAAAATAGGAAGAAATACTATAAAGGTGTGCAATTTGTTGTTATGTGCATAGGAAGACCAGGCAGGAAAAGAGATAGTTCAAAGAGAGCAGCAGAAAGTGAAATTATTATGGGTGTAATACTGGAGTTTGGAACACTGTAGGAATAAATGAGGAAATATAGCTGTGGGAGGTAACAAACCTAAGCCAAAAAAAAGAAAAAGAAAACAATGGACAACACTGCATTCAGAAAACAAAGCCAATTATATTTGTAAAATCTATATCTCATAATGCTTATGGCAAAAAAAAATCCCTTATTAGCCTCAACAAAAAGCTGAGTTCCTTCATCAAAACCTCTAAAGTCAGCTATGAAGGCAGAATTGCAGCAGACACTAAAAACAACCACAAACCCTTCTATAGTTATATCAAGAATCTCCACGGCAATACACAGGTTTGCTCTGAGTTACTGCACAATGGTACCTCATATACTGAGCCAACAGACATTGCTAACATCCTGACCGACAGATTCAGTGCCAACTTTACCCCTCTCCCCTCTAATGGACCAATCACAATACCAGAGGAATGCCAGGCACCCAGCACAGGTTAAAGCTGCATTGTCCAAGGCCAAGAATACAGCTTCCATGGGACACAACAATATCCCTGGATGTGTTCTACATGAACTACAAAGTAAACTGGCACCATATCTGTGTGCCCTGTTCAATCACAGCCTCACCTCAGGCTTTGTCCCTACCAAATGGCACATTGCTACAGTCATCCATCTCCATAAAGGGGGAGTGACTATAGACCCTAGGAATTATCGCCCCATTAGCCTGATGCATCTGATATGTAAGGCTATGGAGTGCATCATCATGGACCTAATTAACAAGGATATAGGGAATCTTCAAAGTCTATATCCCATGCAATTTGGTTTTGTGAAAGGAAGAGCATGCCTGCTCAACCTGGTTGACTTCTTTGAGTTAGTCACCAGAGCTGTGGATGAGGGCAAGGCAGTTCATGCAACCTACCTCGATCTGGCCAAGGCCTTTGATACCATTCCCCACTCAGGAATTATTGATAAACTCACCAAACTAGGCATTAACCCCTATATCACTAGGTGGGTTGCAAATTGGCTCAGAGATATAACCCACAGTGCAAAAGTAGTAGACTCCAAGTCAGACTGCCGACCAGTCAAGAGTGGAGTCCTACAGGGATCGGTCCTGGGTCCTCTCCTGTTTGGCATCTACTTCTCAGAAGTCCAGGCTAATAAGGTGGGACTCTGGCTGACCAAGTTCGAGATGACTGCAAGCTGGGAGCCATTATTAACTCCCTAAGTGATGTAGACATCCTACAGAAAGGCCTCACTGAGACCAATGACCGGTGTTGAAACCATGTCCTTAAAATTAATGCCAAAAATCGCATCAGCATCCCCTTTGGGAAAAACTCAGTTCCCACTAATTACCACATTGATGGGAACCCACTGAACATTGAAGGCATTATAAGAGATCTGGGGACACAGATTGACAGCAACCTCTCCTTCAACCACCACATTTCCACTGTAGTCAGAAAGCCCTTCTATGTGGCACATCTCATTACCAAGGGTTTTGCATCCAGGAAGAAAGAGTTCATCATCTCTCTCTACTCTTCCCTCATTAGGGCAATCATTAAGTATAATGCCCCATTTGTCATGTACCTCATTAGACACATGTAACAGCTGGAAAGGCCACAAACGTACCTCACAAAGAGGATCCTAGGCCTTAAACACATGTACTACATGGACAGACTCAAAAAACTCTAGCTATTCTCTGTCTCATATCATCTACTAAGAGGCGATCTCTGCTTGACTTGCAAAGTCATGTCTGACCCAGCTCTGTTAGAAGTGCTACATCTAAAGAAATTTCAATCCCTCCACACCACATGCTCCAGAGACCTCAACCTCATTACCACAATCAACAGAACATGCTGGAGGGGACAAGTTCATAACCCAGAGACTGCCCATGCTCTGGAATAGACTTCACATACATGTCAAGCAGAGCACCTCACTGGCCCTCTTCAAGAGAAATTTTGAAGAGTGGATGGGAAATAGAAAGTTCACCCCAGGGATCACTCCAGTGGCTCTACTTGATAGAGGCACTGGGAACTAACATTGGGCGGCACAATGCCAGGGCACTTCTAAGGGTTAGGCTTGTAAAGGCTCCAGGACCATTAGACTAGTACACACCGATAAACCTATGAACCTATATGCCTAGCTGATTACATTAGCTTTGATTTAACTATCACTTCATCAACCACTAGTTAATAGAGTCTATTACATTGAAGTCCAATTCTTCAAAACACCAGAAAGGACTTTACCATAGGTCCTGCAGAAGGATAAGATCTGTTTTCCAGGCGCAGCCCAACCCATGACCACTGGAACCATTATCACAGACCTTATCATTCTTTAAGCCATATTCTCCACACCCTCCAAACCTCACCTCTATTCTATTACACTCCATACCCCCTTCACTTGTATTCATTTCCTTTCTTTGCCTCTTCTTCCTGTAAGATCTAGTAAATATCAGATTGGTTGAGCTGAGATTTTTTTGCCTTGCTTCATTTACGTAAGATCTCCTTCAGCAACTTGCTGCATGGCATAATAATATTTTGCTCATATATATTCTATATTCCTACATAGCTATTTGAAGCTTTGTATATCTACATTTTGCTTGCACTGGCTAAATAAAACACAGGTGACACTATTGCTATGTATTCAATGAACAATACAATGCAATATACAATAGAGTATCAATATACACACTACACGGATACTCCTGTTATTGCTTAGATAATGTAATGGTGCTCTGGGCCTTATGCAAAGGCCAGCTAGATGGCTGCCTAGGGTGACATGCTTTGAGGGGTGCTGTTTCCATAATTATTTATTTATGTTTAGAGCAATGAAATAGGGTATTTTGTGCTCTAAAAACAAAATGCACCCATGGCACAGTTGGCGGTTCAGGGGGAGAGGTGCTCTAGCTGAATTGATAATTCAAGTCACATCATGTTAGACTCTTTTGAACATTTCAGGGTCACATAGCAGAGACCTCACAGTGTTAAAATGTAAGAATTAAACATTATTCACAGTTTGTTTATCTATTTATTTATTTGTTCTAAGGTGTGGACCACTGATCTCTTTATACGTTTTTCAGACTCAGCATGGGATCAGTGTCTTGTTAAATGACTTGCTCAGAGTAACACATTCAGGTGATGGAGGCTTAGGGAATCAAACCGACACCTCTGTTTGCTTTGGGAGCCAGTATTTTGCATTGATATGCACTGTCTTTTTGCATAATAAAAAGTATGAAATTCATAATGTCTGGCTTTACTTACTGTCTGTAGCATTCAGCAATTTACCACAAAATCTATTTTTTTTTACAAGGGACAGGTTAAAAATTCTACAAAATTCTGGACAGTTAGGAGGAATGGTGCATTGAAAAGACAGAAGCAGTGAGGTAAGTATTATCATTGCTATTACTGTTTGTAAAGATGTTGTCTGTGATTAACCAGATATTTCTGTAAGTAAGTTATGTGCTTCATGAAAACTCAGATTAGGACAGAGACAAAAATGAATGTGGTAGGGGGACCAGGGCCAGCCTTAGCTGATATGGCGCCCTAGGCGAAGTAGTGCTCTGGCACCCCTTAAGCCCCACCCACACCATACTCATGAAACACCCCTATGATCCATGCCCACAGGTAGGTCACTCTCCAAAAAAGCCACTCCAGCCATTCACTCCCCAAGAAAGCCAGTCCAGTCATTTCCTTTAATCATTTAAATGCATAGAAGAAAGAATACCTTGTAATGTAGTTTAAACTGCAAGTGAAGGTGGAAATTTCCTTTAATAAACCTGCTTTAATCTGTTTCTCCGTCACACATACTTTACTATAAAAGTCATGTCTTCAGAAAATAGAAGCCCATGTGCCTTGGTTCAAAGGTTGCTTAGGTTAATCTAAACAGTTTAATTTACTCTGGGGTAGGCAAGCAAGCCTTACAGCTCAGTGAAAGTAGAATAGCAACCTCTCTCCTTCCTGTGTACAGAAGTTTAAGATAGAATAGCACAAACACAGATAGCCATTTGCTAAACAATACAATCTCCAATGAAAACAGGCTTAGCACGAGCGGTAAAATTCCTCTGCCACTGAAACTGCATGAAAACCCATATTTATAGAACATGCATCTGGTCAGTGGAGGATTAAGTTTACATTTGGGCTGTTTTCAAAACAGACTCCTTGCACACATTTTTACGGCCATGCATACATGTATTTGTTCTTTGATTCAATTAAATTATATTCCTTATGTAATACAACACCACTTGCTAGAATGTGTTTTAAATTTGTAGTTTTAAGCATTCTTTTAGTAAGCAAAGAATGAAATATATAAACCAATAATGACAAAACTACCCATTTCAGAAAATTTCAACCATAAAAGGCTACTCAGACTTCTGTCATTACAATCCACCAATATCACTCAATACAAACAATCTCTGCAGAAGAGAAATCATCGGAACAATTCCACATTAAAGAAATCTGTAACTAATGAAGAGATTGCCACTGGCAAACAACTTCACAGCTCAATGTTACATCTACAAATTCAGTGCCTGTTGCCCTTGAAGAATTAATTGCCTATATTACATTCAAAAAATCAGTAAACTGGTAATATTGCAATAGGAAATGACTAAAACTGACAAGTTCATAGTTGCTAGGCATCTCATACAAAGGAGGACATACTCAGGAGTGCAGAACCCCTATCTCCCCTTAAAATGCACCAAATAATCAGCAATTGAAAGGGCACTGCAATATCAGCTCTCCGTCTACATGGTGTGGGAGTAGAATCCACAGCCTTCTGCACCAAAGACAATTATGCTACTAACACTGCTTTCAAATTCTACAACACATTGTATCATTTGATAAACAAAACAGTTAGTTTTACACTGAAAACTGACTTAGCATGAGAAGCAGTAAACTTTCTTCATTTGAAGCTCACAATTTCATGAAAATGAACTAAAACTCATAATCCCTTGAAAATGTACTGAATCTCTTAATACCCTGAAAATGCACTGAAACTCATACTCATTTCTGTCAGCAGTCTGGTAGCTGGTGTAGAGCAGTGGTTCCCAAACCTTTATGAACCTAGACACACTTCTGAAAACAGTAATTTTTCATAGCCCAATACTCACATCAGCATGCATGTATGTGAAGCACTCATAGTCCTCCTTAAAGGAGGAGATGCTGTCACCAGTGAGTATTTTTTCGGGATTTAAAGGGGCCATGTAAACTATTCTCATACTTTAAATTATTAGCATAGCCAGATTATAGTCAAATGGGGCCCTAGGCAGTGAAATAGATTGCAGCCCCCCTGAGTAGCCCCTCTTGTAGCAGTCTCCTCCCCAGCCATACCAGTGTTCCATTACTTGGCTATTTCTCCCCAGTTACCATGAACACTGTTCAAACCTATCAGTGTGCATACTGTTTTCTTATTTACTTCTGCAATGATTACAGATATTGAAATAAAATGCACAAACACCAATAGCCATTTGCTAAACAATACAGTCTCACAACAAAAAGATTTAGCATGAGCAGTAAACTTCTCTTCAACTGAAAGTCACATTCATTGAAACGGCATAAAAACCCACATTCAAATAAAATGCACATGCCCAGTGGAGAGGGCTATTTTCAAACCATAGGTCCCTTGGACACATTTTTATTGCCATGCATACATGTATGTTTTTTGATTCACCTTCCTGATTGTATTAAATTATATTCCTTGTATAACACAGCACCACTTGTTAGTGTGTTTTACATTTATAGTTTTGAACATTTTTCCAGTAAGCAATGGAACAAAATGTATAACCCAATAATGACAAACTACCCACTTCAGAACATTTTAACCATATACATACACACACACACACACACACACACACACACACACACACACACACACACACACACACACACGCATACTGTACATTACACAATGCATTGTGCTTGTTCACTATAATGTATATATATATATATATATATATATATATATATATATATATATATATATATATATATATATATATATATACACACAGTTTTTTTCTATGCAATTAGTCTGAACTATTATGCTACTGCTTACATTTCTATATTTTTATTTGTGAAATGGTTTGTATTTCACCCAGGCTGAAACTGTTCAATACTGATCAGTGCACTACCCCAGCAAACAAATATAAATAAATACCCCAGCAAACAAATATAAATAAATACCCCAGCAAACAAATATAAATAAATAAATTTTAATAAAGAACTACTGTCAGCACTTAAAAATGTTGCTCCATAATTCTGTGCTGTTCTATTCACTTACAACTTGTATTTTGTTGTATGAAACAAAGCTGGGGCTGAAAAAAGGCTATCACAGTTCAATCTACTTAACTAATTCAACTCCAAAAAGTGACATCTATAAAGACAATGTGACTTAAGCATTACCCATTTCTTACCAGTGTCTGATTCTACAGTATTCCCTTGTGGCTTTCAAAGATCCTGCATTATTTCTTTCTGGTATTAGTCATTACATGTTGCATTATACACATACTCTTTGGTTAAAATAAGTCAATCAATAGGGAACAGCACAATCTACAACTTCAAAAAAGTAATTAGATTAGTAATACTTGCCACAAATAACTGTCCACTCATTTTTTTATAAAGTGTGAACTGTCAGAGATAACCAAATTCGCACCATTGACAGAAACAAGTCTCACTTGCAGACCCACAAACAAACACCTCAGATGATCAACTACAGCAAGTTCACCCAAACCATGAGATGCATCCAAAATTGTACATAAAGATCTGGAGATTACTAAAAGACTAAATATTTTGTAGTAAATGATTCCACATTCTTGATATTCCTTAGTTACTTTTCTTTAGGCTCCTAAAAAACTATTCTTATTGATTGGAAAGTGCAATGCTTTGTAATTAGGACCCTAAGTGAGAACATGCTTCCTCACTGCCACAAGTCCTTCTAGACACTGAATGCTGTTATTAGACAGCCTTGCTCCATGGAAGGGATGGATGAAACCCTGACTGCAGCCAAGATTACTGGAGTTCAGTTATTGTCCTCAGAAGTGGAGAAGCTAGGCAGGGAGAGAAACAAGTGAAGGGGCACAGTCTGCTCTCCTATCAGGGAAATCATCTCCCATGCCTTGAGGTTGGTAAGCAGTATTGCATGCTGACATATATCACTTGCAGAAATGAATGACCATCTAGGCAGGAGGGGGACAAGTGAAGGGGCACAGTCTGCTCGCCTGTCAGGGAAATCATCTCCCACGCCTTGAGGTTGCTGAGCAGTATTGCATGCTGATATATGTCACTTGCAGAATGAAGGACCATTATGTAGACAACCCATTGCATGTCCTGTCTTTTTCAGCATAGCTGAACATGTGTGGAGAGGTAGGTTTAAACAAGAAATAACACAAATCTCCCTCAATGGCCACTCCCAGTTGGCCCTCATCCTACTGATAGAGAACAAAAGTGCCTATTGGTGTGCAGGGGGGGTCCTGATGATCAGCAGGCTGTGGGGCCAAAGTGTGAAAACAAATATGCTTATTGGTGTTTTTGTTTTTTTTTTGTCTCCAAAAATCTGTACGTGCAAATGGTACAATTCTAGGCCTTTTCTCACCAACACACTCCCTCCATATCTCTGAACTTCTATGCTCATGATTTTTGGACAAATCTAAAAATAATGGGGAACAAAGGCCTAAAAAGTCAAGGACATTTTTAAAATATTGCTCTAATTCATTTAAAAAAGTTGATAGATTAATAGGTTTTGCATCATAGGTTCATAGGTAGGTACTAGGCTATTGGCCCTAGGGCATAATTAAGCCTAGCCAAAATGTTTCGGCTTGGGCCCCCCACATGGTTTAGTTAACTGCGCCTCTGTCGAGCAGGGCCACAGAAGTGATTCCCAGGGTGAATTTCCTGCTTCCCATCCACTCATTAAGATTCTTCTTGAGGAGCGCTAATGAGGAACTCTGCCTCACATATATGGGGACCTTATTCCAGAGCAAGGGGAGTCTCTGGGACACGAATCTGTCCCTCCAACAAGTCCTGTTTATTGTTGAGGTCAGGTTAAGGTCCCTAGATCATGTACCTTGGGAAGATTGTTTTTTCCTTAGGTGGAGCATTTCCAGCAATTCGGGGTTTGACATAGCCTTGTATGTCAGGCAGAGATCATCTCTGAGTAGCCGGTAAGCAACTGAGTACAGCTGAAGTTTTTTTAGCCTGGTGGCATAGGGCATCTGTTTTAGGCTGTTTTCCTCTTGGTGAGGTATTTTTGTGGCCTCTCTAGTTGTTGCAGGTGTCTAGTAAGGTACATCCTGAATAGGCCATTGTACTCAATAATATTTGCAGTTTCTGATCGATACGAAGTATGAAACTCTTAATGTGTAACAGTTTTGTCTGAGTGTAATCCTTAGTGATTTCACAGAAAAATCAAGACATTTTATGAGGGACAGTGCAAAAATATGTAGCAAAATCACCTGCTTTTTCTGATCGATACGAAGTATGAAACTCTTAATGTCTAACAGTTTTGGCTGAGTGTAATTATTATTGATTTGACAGAAGAATCAGACATATTATGAGGGACAGTGCAAAAATATGTGGCAAAATCAGGGATGTGCTATTAAAATCTGGATAGCTGAGAGGTGTGTCTTCCTCTGGTATGGGGAATCCAGGGTTGATCATTCACTCCCATCTCTCCCCAGCTGGCTTATCCATTTCCTGGCTGCTAGCTTAGCCCTAGATCATCTGGGGAGTGGTCAGTTCAAAAAACTGCTGAGCAGCCAGCTTTCTTTGAAGCAATGTGTTGTAAGCTTGGATTTTTCTTCAGGCAGTTAGTTCCTTAGTTTAAGGATATATATAGAGAGGTATGTAATATTTTCTCTTACATCAATTAAGTATATATCTTCTCCAACCAACATACTATTAAAATGTTCTTTTATTTCTTATCTGAAAGCATTTGAGTTGTGCAAGGATTTAAGTTATTCAGGCAACTGTCTTTGTAAGTTATGGATATCCATTTAGAAATGTACCTTATATTTATGTCAGGTAAGTGCATGCTGTGTCTTGTACCCCTCACATGAAAGGAAATTTACAGTTTTCACATCCTAAAGACATAGAATATGACTTACATCCACAGTCTTGTTTCCACACAGACCAGTATACTTTCTTTATCAAATTCTTGACACAGTTTTTTGAGAGACAATATAAAGCTGCATAGCAGAATAACCAATCTAAAACTATAATAGTTATTTTTTAAACATTTTAGTTGAGTTCATTAAGTTGTTGACAATTCAGTAATTATAAAATTATTCCTGGATACTCAAATCAAAGTATACAAATAAAGTGAGTCATCATTTAAGTCAATGCTATGTCACCAAAACAAAAAAAAACATATGAAAAGTGTGTGTGAGCCACAAGAAAATTCAGAGGCGTTTTATGGTGCACGCCTAACAATGCAAGTGTTATTATGAGCTGACACTAATGCATCTGAGAATATATAAAACAAACTGAAATACCACTGTTCTGTATTAACTACATTATTTGATGTTAAGATTTGATTTTGAGTTATGCTGTTTGAAAATATAACTTAATTTGCTCTTAAGTACATGCAGAAAAGTGAAAAAAGTCAGTAAAAGAAAGATTAGCAGGACTCGTTTACTTTTTACAGCATTTCACATGCTTCACTTGAAGTAAAGCAAGCTTGATATTTACATTTAGTGCATTTTCTCACCTTTGTTAACTGGTTTAACTGTGGCTAATTTATGGCAACAGCACATAATCTATCTCAGGAGCTTTAACTGTCAGAAAAAGAAAACAAATTGTAAACTGTTAACCCCTGCCTTAAGTTACTATTTATTGGTGTGTACAGCATGATAGTTGTAGAATTTTGTGGAACAATTACCACAAGTTACGGTCCAGGTTCAGACGGGGGTTCACGCACTTGAAGCACTTAGTTCAACTTCACTCACTCTCATTCACTCACTGTTCAACCACCACGGCAGTTGGAGAATGAGAACAGGAAGTAAACAGAGAGATAGAGAGAGACTACACACAGTCCGAGCCCACCCTTCAGCCAAATTCCGCTTTCTAACAGTCTGACAGTCTGCCTCACAAAGCAGACGTCATGACACATGCATGCCCCCACATGCGATGATGTCAGCAGCAACACTTTCTCAATTAAAATAAATGCACAAATAAATAAAAACTGCGCCTTTTAAGAGATGGCCTTTATGGTGCTTTACACTTCAACAGGGTGCAGAGAAGAGTGCATGTTTTCTTAATTAAAATAAACAAACAAATAAAAACTGTGCCCTTTAAGAGGCTGGCCTTTATGGCACCCTAGACGGTCGCCTAGTTCGCCTATGCCTAAGGCCTGCCGTGAGGGAGACCAAAGGCCATAAATCAGGGACACATTTTAAATGTTTACTCTAACTTACTTAAAACAATAGAACAACAGGTTTTTGCATCAATATACATTGTCTAGACAAAAGGAAGACTAAAGCTCCAATGTCTGGCATTATTGACTGACTGACTACAAGTCCTCAGTGATTTACTTGAAAATCATATATTTTATTGTTTGTTCATTATTCTGACATTCCCCCAGATTCTCTATGCCTTGCATGGCATGAAAGATTGGTGCAGGAGCTCTAGCAGGCAATATGTCTGCCGTGCAATACAGGAACAGTCTGCAGGGTCGTGCACGAGCGCTCCTTCTCTAGTCCTGCACAGACTAAGCCCCTGTATGCAAATCACCCCATTTGTAGGAGAAATCCATGCAAATGAGGTGATTTTGCGATCCAGGAAGCTTGCGACCAGCCATGCAGGACTAGTGCAATCTGCAGAAATGTACTCGGTTAGTAACCGAGTACATTTCTGCAAAATCCAAAAAGGAGATGTGACAGCTCCAAATAAAGGCTGCATATCACTTAGGAAGCATGTCAGTGGCCAAGTATAAGGCCATTGGCATTGCAAACAGCGAAAAAAAATAAAAAAACAACTTTTATTTATTTTAGCCTATCTCGGCTTTTTAAGCGTAGGGCAGCGGCGTGCAAATGGGATTGGGGGAAAATAACAAAATGAACCTAAATTAAGCATTCTAACTAAAATCACTATTCTGCCATGCAAGTCAGTGGCAGGCAGAAGACAACATGGCCAGTAAGTAGTGGTTGCTAAGGGGGGAGGCTCAGTGTGAGACATGTAACTATGCATTAGCAGGCAATCCTATGCAAATGATGGGAATGACAGTGAATCCCAGTTTTCCCCAGCATGCTAGACAGGTTCCAACAGTGTAAGAGTAGGAATAGCTTGGTGCAAGCCTAGGAGTTAGGTGACATCATGGGGGGGGGGGGTATGTCAGGCATACTGAATGGAGCCCTGTTGCTCAGGTTTGCTCCTAGCTTAGCACAGCTAAGTTAGGGGGTGTGTCTGAATCTGCCTAGCACTCTTTACATTGCCTAAGCGGGTGTGCGTGCCACACAACGGATTTTACAGGAAAAAAAAAGTTAAACCAGGAAATAGCAGCACTGTGCACATTTGAGCACTCTGTTTGTGCGGCGTGCCCCCGGACTTAAACAGGAAGGCAATGGGAAGGGAAAACAGCAGTAGGAAGGTAATCAAAGAGAACTAGCATAACTGGCAGGTGGAATGTATCAGAATCAGCCAATTACACAGGCAGCAGACCAGCCCAGCCCAGAACACTACTATAAACTATGCAAACAACTTCCCCTCTGGTTTTTCTCATACTCTACACCACTGGTGTATACAAACAGGGAACTTTTAACAAACAAACCTACAAAATGTGAGGGGCTGCAGCAGGCAACATAGAACAACATATGCAAGAGGCTGAGGGTGGTGAGGATGTGAATGCTGCCGAGCAACCCACAGTGAGGAGACGGAGAAGAGTGTACAGATCCAGGGTAACCTACCAGGGGCTACATGAACTGGAAATAGTGGAGCACTATAGGGTGGACATGGACCTCCTACAGCAAATAGTTGAGCTGTGCTGGCCACACCTGACACATCAAACTGACCGAACCCATCCCAGTGCATACCAAGGTATGTGTAGGCCTAGGAATACTAGCCACAGGTACCTCCCAAAGCTCAACTGGGGATATCATGGGGATCTCACAGGCATCAGCATCCAGAGTATCCCACCAGTTCCTGGATGCCATGTCAGCACATGCCAGTGAGCACGTATATTTCCCCAACACCTGTGAGGTGTTGGCCAGCAATATGCATCTCTTCCACTAAATAGCAGAATAACCTGAGGTAGTGGGTGCTAAAGACTGCATGCACATATGCATTAAACCACCACCCGGTGATCAGGGTAGGGCCTACATCAACCGCAGGGGCATCCCCTCCATCAACTACCAGGCTGTGTGTGATGCCCAGGGCATTATAATGAATGTATGTGCTGGCTGCCCTGGAAGCTATCATGATTCCCACATTTAGCATCTGACACAGCTGTACCAGAGCCAATGGGAACATCCCCTATGGTCACCTAGTGGGGGATGCTGGCTACACACTGGAGCCGTGGCTGATGACACCCATCAGAAATGCACACACACCTGAACAAAAACGCCATAATGAGACACACTCGCAGACCAGACTTATAATAGAGCATGTGTTTGGGATGCTCAGGTCATGGTTCCATTGTCTGGACACATCCTGTGGAGCCTTGCAGTACTAACCAGCTACATGTACCCAAATTGTTATGGTATGTGCCATGCTACACAATATGATCCTGCGTAAACAGCTGCAGCAGGAACAGCATGGGGCAGGGCCACACAGTCCCCTACCAATGCCAAGGCCTGCACAGGCACAGAGTGACTCGGAGGAGGAACAACCTGAGCTTGCTCCAGTAGGCAGATTGACGCGTGCCCAGTATGCCAAGGCCACGGCAAAGAGACAACGCATAGCACATACACTGACACAGTAGGGACCCAGGGAATGACACCTCTCTCTGACTCGCACGTACAGTAATAGGGATGCCAAACATGACACTACCTGTGCGTAACCATGTATAGCAGTGTACTATGTGCATCCGATATAGGCAGCCCTCCAGCGCTATCCACAATCCTGGCACAAGGTAAGTCAATCAACCTACAAATGAGCAAATGAAGTAGAATGTGTTGTTACCTGTATCTATGGTATGGATGTGAGCATGCAAGGGAATTGGGTGACTGAATGTTATGGCAGCAGAAAGTAGACACCCATAGTGGCACCATGACATCTGTGACACATACTGGGGTCACCATAGTAGCCAGTACTACACAGGGTGACAAAACCCACTGCAGGAAATTTGCTGGGAGACAGGTTTGTCCATATGACCCACACATGCCAGTCAGAGAGGTTCACATACCCAACAATAGTCCCAGCCAGCAGGACAGGTGTAGACAAACCCAAACAGAGCCTGTGCCATGGCCTCTGAAAGATTCCTATTGGTAACCCCCCCCCCCGAGACCTACACAGACAGACTACAGCAGGTCAGGCAGTGGGATGTTTCTTCTGAAGGGTAGGAAGTCAGACACTAGTATGTAGGGCAAACAAAGCTATGATCTGTAGTACACTGATATGCCTCTAGTCAGCATGATAGGTATGAATACAGAATGAAATGGAGTACCTGACATAACAGTACAGTCCTAGAAAATGTGTACAAGTGTCAGGTGTGCCCCCCCATACTACATAGTAATATAATAATAGGTGTGCCTCCCCCCAATCCTGTGTAGAAATGTAGAAATAGTCAGGTGTGCCAACCCATTCTACATAGTAATGTAATAACAGTCAGGTACCCCCCCAATCCTGTGTAGAAATGTAGAAATATTCAGATGTGCCCCCCCCATCCTGCGTAGCAATGTAATAACAGTCAGGTGTGCCCCCCAATCCTGTGTATAAATGTAGAAATAGTCAGGTGTGCCCCCCCACCATACCTAGAAATGTAGGAACAGTCAGGTGTGCCCCCCAATCCTGTGTAGAAATGTAGAAATAGTCAGGTGTGCCCCCATCCTATACAGAAATGTAATAGCAGTCAATGGCAAATGATCGATGGATACCCTGCAGAAACAGCATGCTACCTGTAGGTGTACAACACAAAGGTCAGCACTGCAGTACAAACTACCTGGACTCAAGCCACACATTCAATACAGACGTGCATACTGGGCAGAAATGAAGGCAATGTCAGTCAACAACATACTGAAAGGTCATACTGGGCATGCTCACACACAAACACATGAAGGCCATGTCTGCAAATACCAGTGGACCAGACATATCTGGCAGTCACAGATGTTAGTGCAGACACTCCTCAGGATGCACCACTCATGCTTTGCACACACAGTGGATAGGTATACAGACATATATGTAAGGGCAACACACTATAATAAGCCAGAGGTAGACATACATAGATGTGTGGAAGAGGGTGACTGTGACAAGGAGTCATCCAGGCCTGTCCCACCCAGCACACAGCCAAAGGGCCACAACCACATGAGGTTCAAATGTGACTCACTGCACTTACTAGCCACCGGTATCTGTCAGCAGTACAGACTATGTGGTGCACGTGCTAGCTGTGCCTCATGACTGTACAAGGAAGTAGTCATCTAGCAGCTGTATACACATACCTGTGTAATATGACCCTGTTTGTGCCAACATGTGGTGTGTCGACCTCTAGATGAATGAGTTATGGTCCATGCGCACACACTGCCCTCCCCATAGCCTTACTATGACAAGCCTGCTGAGGTCATCCACTGTGAAATACACCTTTGGGAGTGCTGTAACACAGTAATCTTTGTGGCACATCCCATAACTGCGTACTGCTGTAGTGTGATAAAATAGTTAGGTAGGAGTTCTAATCCCAGATTTGGCAAGTGTGTGTGTCTGTCTGTGTGTAGAGAGCAATGCTTTTTAGGGTAGTCACAATACCTATAACTCAAATGCTCTACTTTGGAAAGACTGCTAATGTCATCCACCTAGAAATACACCTCTGGGAAGGTTGTAGCCCAGTAATATCCATAGCGCACCCTATAACTGCGTACTGCTGTAGTATGACAAATTAGTTAGGTAGAAGTTCTAATCCCAGACTTGACAAGTGTGTGTCTGTCTGTGTCGAGAGCAATGCTTTTTAAGGTAGTCATACTCCCTACAATTCAAATGCTTTACTTTGGCAAGGCTGCTGATGTCATCCACCTAGAAATACACCTCTGGGAAGGTTGTAGCCCAGTAATCTCCATAGTGTGTCCTATAACTGTGTACTGCTGTAGTATGATAAATTAGTTAGATAGGAGTTCTAATCCCAGACTTGGCAAGGGTGTGTGTGCCAGTGTTTGTGTGTGTGTCTATCTGACTCTGTGGAGAGCAATACTTTTTAGGGTAGTCCCACACCATACAATTTGAATGCTGTAGTTTGGTAAGGCTGCTGATGTCATCCACCTAGAAATACACCTCTGGGAAGAATGTAGCCCAGTAATCTCTGTAGCTTGTGCTGTAACTGCATACTGCTGTAGTGTGATATAGAACACTGGTAGGGTTCTATTCCCACCCATGGCAGTTCTGGACGTTTTGTGTATGTTTCAATGTCTGTGTAGGGAGCTATGCATTTTAGGCTAGTCACACTCAATACATTTCAAATGCCCTACACTGGCCATCCTGCTGATGTCATCCAATGTGAAATATACCTTTTGGGAAGGAGTTCTGCAGTAATCCCCATGGTGTGTCCTATAGCAACTTCATGCTGTAGTGTGATATATACCTCTGTTAAGGGTTCTGTGCCCACACATGTTGGTTGTGGATGTTTTGTGTGTGTTTCAGTGTCTGAGTATGGAGCAATGCATTTTAGCTTAGCCACACTCACTACAATTTGAATGCCCTACTTTGGCAATCCTGATGATGTCATCCAATGTGAAATACACCTTTGGGGAAGAAGTACTCCAGTAATCTCTGTGGTGCATACTATAACCGCGTAGTGCTGTAGTGTAATAAACTAGTTAGGTAGGAGATCTAATGCCAGAAAGGTGTGTGTGTGTGTGTGTGTGTGTGTGTGTGTGTGTGTGTGTGTGTGTGTGTGTGTGTGTGTGTGTGTGTGTGTGTGTGTGTGTGTGTGTAACCTGTATCCTGTGGGTAGGAGATTATGAGTGTGTAACATCCGGACCCAATGTGGAGTGGGTTTTGCAATTTTCTTATATGGAGGCCCTAGTATATATCACAATGTCCACCATACAGGGATAACAGACATGAAATAGCTGAGAGGCTGGGGTGCAAATCCATACCCATACATGTGACATCAAGGCCAGGCAAAAAAAGTTAGCAACCCTAGTATTATCCAGAGAACACTCTCAACCCATGTCTCATACACACACACACACACACACACACACACACACACACACACACACACACACACACACACACACACACACACACACACTTGTCTAGGCAACAGCCACTATGTTGGTAGTACACTGCATATTTCCCACCGACAGTAACTTTGGAGTGATTGCAGTGGGCTACAGAGGGCATGGCATCCTGTCCATCTGTCCAATAGGCATGTATATGCAAACAATGCACCTTCCCCATGTTCCCCACTGGACACCTGCAACACCTGTGGTGCCATCAAATGTGACCCACAAAGGACAAGCCATGCCTGAAAACATGCCCTGTATGGACAGATGCCACTGATACCAGGGAATGCCATTAGCATGCTATCAATGTAGGTGTAGGGTAAACCTGCTGTCCATTACCAGTTCCCGCCACATGAGGCCAGGATTGGCTGTGTACACAACATGCGCCAGACACCCCAGGTACAGTTCCACATGTCACTGTACATGCATGTGGGAGGTGTGCACATCACAGACACCGTCAATGTCATGGACTAAGGAACACATACATGGCAAGCAATGCACAGCATTGGCCACATGCAATAGTCACCCTGGTGACTGGATGGTGAATACAATACCCACCTGTGTGGGCAACTCCAGAAACTACACCCCTGAGCCACAATGCAGACCATTGTCATCTGGCCTGGTGCCAAGGTATACCCATCACCTAGCCTTGTGTAACCATCTGGCACAGTTGACTACTACACACCCATGAATCAATGCACCCAAGCATGTCAGTACTGGCCCCATGTGTGTGTGTGTGTGTGTGTGTGTGTGTGTGTGTGTGTGTGTGTGTGTGTGTGTGTGTATGATGCGTATGATCACAGTCACACTCACTACAACCCCCATTGGCATACTGACACATGCTGTCTGATGTCAGACACCTCCCCATACCCTTTGCCCATATAACCTCCGTATGACCCCTGTGGTGTATGTGATACCTGCACAGTAATGTGTTGTGGCAATCTCACTAGTGATGAGTTGTACTCCTGACCCTGCCAAGTGTGTAAATGTGTGTGCGTCCCTGTGAGAGTGTGGTTTTGTTGTTGCTGGCACCTGTATGTGCGAACAGGCACATGTACTACACCTACTGTATAGCTACCATATCCCTGTTGCAGATGTCACTCATCATCACATATACGTTCTGAGGGCTCTTCACCATGTAACCTATGTGGTGCATCCAATAACTGTATGAAATGTGATAGCACTACATAGTCGTCAGGGGTTTGATACCCTGTGCTGGTAGGTGTGTGACATAAGCATCCTTAGGTTTTACTCTCCCACCCCCCTTCCTGACCTGTTTTTGACTCTGTCTGCCTCTCTCACTCCCTCTCTGGTGGATGTGGAGACCTACACCTGCTTTACTTAGGCAGCAGCATGTGTATTTTAATTGATGCTCATGATCAGCTGATGGCCTCTGCATGAATTGCAGCCCTCCTCTAGCTGATTGCGTGTGGAACAGCTGCGGTAACATTCCCATAGCCAATTGCATGGAAACACACTCCAATATCTAGGAACATCATTTTGGTGTTCATAAGTTCATAGATTCATAGATTAGTACTAGGCTAACTGCCCCTGCAAGCCATTTTAAGCCTAGCCAATTATCCCCTGTGAGACTCAAACCCTGTACCTTATGTTTGTAAGGCAAACACCTTAACCATTAGGCCACCCTCCCAACCCCTAAGGTTGGGCCATTCCATTCCCTGTGAGCAGGAACTTGATCTGTTGTTTGGCAAACAGCATTTCAGATAGATTAGGGATTTATCTCTAACAACATACACTGTGGAAACAGGGCAATACACAGGAGGGGGATGTGCCTGACCTGAATGCAGACTGTAAGTGCTGCTATATTGCATTTGGAGTAATGCTGGTTTAACAGGGTGTGTGTGGATATGGATGCCCTACATGTTGCAATACCTGCCATGTCAGTGCTCTGTGTATGAAGAATCCCCATCTGTAGGGTCATCTGCAGACTGGGCAGTGTGTAGTGCCTTTGGTTTCATGTGTTACCCATGAGCACCTATCTGTGAACTGCAGAAGGTAGTGTGAGGATTGCAGTCTGTAGATGGTGGAACCGTGACAGTTACTGAAGTCATATCCCTCATAGGGCATATGTTGCAACAAACCCTGTTACAACAGTAAATGTATGAGGTTATCACAGCAACATGTCAATATTGGCCTTGTGTATGTCTTCCAGCCACACCTCTGTCAATCTTTGTACATATGTCAAGCATTAAGACGTGCATATGTTCTGTACACCATAATTAGTGACATCATATCTGATAACAAGCCAGTGAGATATCCGACTGCTACCCATGTTATGTACAGTAGGGGTTATATTTGATGACATAACCTGGACATTCTGTGGTTGTGTGTACAATACTGAGGTATGTGTACTTATGTTGAATGTCAACAGTGTATGTAATGTTAATATGTACTTTGGCCTGTGTACAGACTGTGGTAGAGGTAATTGTTCTTGCTCCCATCCTATCTGATGTTACATGCTGCTCCACTGTATATTACTATATCGGCTTACATGTTTGTAGGGCCATACACACACATGTCCCATACCACAGACTGGCATCGGACCACACAGTGTAGTGGCCTAGTATATATAGGGTTTGTGTGTGAGTGGCACAGATGAGGATGGTGTTGAGCAGATAGTCCATATACTGTAGTAATATGCTAGCGTACCATATATGGCTGTGGCTGTGTTCACATTGGATGTAGCTATGCACTGTCACACAGGTGTATCTTACCCTGTGCTGTGACATGCCTGTAGAGCCTGCTATATATGCAGGTACATGTGCATTCCCCCATAGTAAATGTAGCCCAGTGCTGAACCAGTCTGCCTGTAGCCTGTGCAGTGCTTTGTTACATGCCCAGCAGCTTAGTGTACTTACCCGGTGAGATATAATGTCCAGATACTAGCCAGATGAACTGCTGCTAGGCCTCCCTTAACAGTCATGTATGTCAGACAGAGCAGTGGGATGCTCAACAGATGTATGTCAATATCTAGTAGGTAGTATGGGGCCATGGCATCTCTGTACCAGCAGTTAGTATGTATCAGGACAGACAGGGGTATGTGAATGCATAACCTATGGGGGCATATGTATACCAGTCGTTAGGTGTTATACCCATCTACATGGCTGTTAAAATCCACATTGTCAGGCTTGGTCCACATATTTTGCACTAAGGGGTTCTGTGTATACCTCTGGACTGTCCAGAGTATGTCAGAATGTCCACATATATTGGTGAATATCTCTACTGTAGTCCACAGTAGCATTACATGCTAGCAGCGGTACTGTACTATGCTGTCCTTAGGATGTCTGTCAGTAGCCAAAGGCACACATGTGAAAAGCAGATGTGACCTCCCACACACAACATGTCTGTGAAGACAATCGCTATTACAGTAGCAATAGTCTACAAATATACCTGCTAGACATACCTGACATCCCCTTGCACTACGTAATTGGGACTATAGGGGCTGAGGTAAGCCTGCACTCCATGTTCAGGGCATATGGTAGAAATATATGTATATATAATTATCCAGATATCTATACAGATATATACACATATACATATCGACATAAATAGATGGATGTGTATATGTACATAGATATACATATACACACCCAGATATATACTTAAACAGAGCAATATATGTTTACACATATACAGATAGTGATACATATGCAATTATACGTATATCACGCTGCCATTCCTGCCAGCAGTCCACTGCTGTTGTATCCCCCACACATACGGTGGGGCTGGGGCCATATATGTGTGAGCTTCCCCTACACCATACATGTGTGCCCATATGCACTCCAGAGGCCAGTGTATGTAACAGTGGTATATGAGCTTGTATTATTGAGTCTGGGGGGGAGGTGTACCATAAATAACCTAGGCTGTTACAATATGTGGGGGTATCAGGTGTGAGTTGCCTTAAGGTATCTGGATGTAAAGTACCATACAATTCACCTATATTGACATTACTTTCATAAACTGGATTAATGCAGGCCTGTTGCCTCCTGCCATACAGACTGTCCTGTTTGTCAATGTGCGTGTGATGGTGTCAGTTATGCCTTGTTATGTGACAATTACATCCCATTTGGCCAACTGATGTCTTTACCACTTAGTGTTTACATACAGAATATAGATAGAGGCTGCTGAACTATACACCTCCGTTATTTACTGTTGATTGTTTGGTATCCTGTGGTCCAGTCTGTCTTTACTATTGTACTATTTGAAGGGCTTGGCCTGGACAGCAACAGTTGTGAATCTTTCCAGACTACTGTATTTGTATAATTGTTTCACAGTTGCATTCCTCTGTGTATATGGATGTCAGTGTCTGAACAGCTATATGACATGGCATATACATCTGTAATAGTACACAAATAATGGTTTTCCATTTCTGCAGACCTGTGTGTGGTGTTTTATCCTATGATCTCTCTGTGGGTATATGTTGCAGGCAATGGCTGTCATTTGTATGGGTGGCTCATCCAGTGTCCAGTCATTAAGGTGTTAACTGTAGGCATAGTGGCTGTTCCATATTGTGTGCACCTACTACATAAGTATCTTACTGTACATATCTCTGCATGTGTATGTGTAGTCACATGTATATCTATCTATCTATATATATATATGTATATATATATATATATATATATATATATATATATATATATATATATCTGTATCTGCATATATGTGTCTGTGTATATCTATCCTGGGGATACTGATCGCTTCCACTATTTACATTTCCTGTGGGATCCAGACTGTACTGCATAATATGTTACCAATACCAGCCTGACAGAATACAGGTGGGATGTAGTACTATTAATATCTTACACCCATGTCGTGTCAGGTCCTGGTTATGGGATCTGCAAAAACCTGGTAGTGTATTGCAGGGCAGATGTGTTTAGGTGTGGGGGGGTGGGTATACCTATTCGTACAAGACATGTATTGTTTGGGGCATCTCAACTCCATTAACGGTGCATGTGGACATATATATTTTAGTTAATCTCCCATTGATATCTACACATGTATGTCCATATATACCTATATAGATATATATATATATATCTGCTTACATATATATATATATATATATATATATATATATATATATATTTATATATATAGCTATGTCCGTATATACGTACATAGATATATATCTGCTTCCATGTTGATGTAGCCATTTGCATGTATATATGTTCAGATATATTTATATATATATATATATGTATATATATATATATATATATATATATATATATATATATATATATATATATACATACATACACATATATAGATATATTGTATCTGTTTAGATATTAATATATTTACACACACATACATCTAAATGGTGGAATACATTCTCTGCAATGTTAATGTCTGGGCTGGATGATATGTTTGTGAAAACATCAGCATTACATATATCTGGCACGGCGTAGTGGTAAATCATTTTGTCTGTGGTGTGTAGGGTCCTGGGTTTGAGCCTTGCAGAGGCTGTTTATTTTGTTGCTGGGCAGAACACGAGCTGTTGGATACAGAGTGATTAAGGCACTTTAAAGCAGTTGTAAGTGGGTTTGCACGGAGGTAAGCACTGATAACTTCTGGTTACAGTTTCTTATACTCAGTTAACCTCTGTATCACTTAACCTGTGCTTACCCCCACACAAACAGGCTTAAACCCTCTGCTTAAAAGTGCTTACTCCTGCTTACCCCTGCAATCATTTCTTTAAAAGAAAAGAAAAAAGGGTTGATAGGAAAGTGGTGAAAAAGGGGTACAAAGAGAGAAAGACAGTAGGGAAGATAGCTAGGGATGTGCAGGAAGGGTGTAGGGAAGGCCCATAGCTGCTCATTTCTTCTACAGCAACAGCTGTGCATATACACTGAATGTGGAGGTAGGTTTGGACACTCAAAGCCCTTGGAGAGGGGTGAAGTTGTGATGCCAATTAAACCGGTGTCCAGTGGACACGTGTGCAAAATGGACAGCTATGTATGGGGCGAGAATTTTTTGTGGGAACAGATTGCCCTATTTTTTCAGGTGAGAGTAGGATGTTGGGGAGGGGTACTAGGTATATTTGGGGAGGTAGGTTGGGTAGGTTAACAGACAAGAAAAACAAGACGCATACAGGGGTGGTATATGACACATGTGGGGGGTAAATACCTTGATGGGGAGGGGTGTTGGGATATCAGAAGCCCACAAGCCCCCTAGTGGTAACAGTGGGACTGAGATCCCCACCCTTGGGCAGTCACCACTGCACCTTCACTGCCCCGAAGGTGGCTGTGTTGGGGGCTGAGTCGTAGAGCCAGGCTGACTCTCTACTCACAACACGCGACCCTCAAGCTGGTGTAGAAGATCACCAAACTGCTCATTGATCACTCTACACACCATTACCTCAACCTGGCGATGGATGATAGGTACCTGTCCGCACCCACTCCCAGGGGGACAAGCCCCATCCCCTGAGGTGGTTCCACCCAAAGGTGGTACAGGACCAATGGACAGGGAGGTCCCAGGTTGTGCCCCAAACATGTTAGTGCCCGGTGCCATGGCCAGCTGAGGTGGGACTGCTGGGTCCGCTGGGACCAGTCTTGCCAAGCATGCTATAGTGTTTACATTTCATCATCATTTGTGGGTTAGTAATAGTCAACACATTCCAGGGTTAGGTATAACAGCATGCATAGATATTCCCATTCACCCAGACACCAGATATGGAACAGTTGCATAGCAAACAGAACACGTGCATATGTGGGACCACAGTGGTAATAAGAACAGCATGCAGATACATTGATGGCACCATGCCACCACTGTTGGAATAATTCAATATAGCACATGCATGGGAACCATTAACATTTTATCAAACAATTGGACATTATCAGAACATAGGTGTCATTACATACCGGTTGGGGTGGGTATGTTCGTTATTGTTGGAGATATGGTGGGGTGGAGAGAAATATGTCAGTTAGCAACTAGTATATTCCTGTAGTCCACATTACTTTCCTAGTCAGTGCTATTATCTGTACCTTACAAGTCTTACTACAGTATCCTATAGCCTTAGTTTGGACAGTGATATGGCTGTCATCATCATTACACATGAACCGGTATTACCTGCAGTATACACCTCTTACCTGGTATACCTGTGGAGGGAATGTTTGTTAACACTAACTGCTTGTACACATACTCCCAGATTCTGGGTTGATGCTTTGCACTATGCTATCCAACTCTTTCTGCACAGACTCTGGCCATGTGTTGACCACATGCTGGTGTAGCTGTACATATCTAGAATATTGCCCTCTTCAACCTTTAGTGCCCTGACACACACATATACATGTTTTCCTACACAGTTATATTATGTAGCACAGTGTGGGTGACAGTGACCAGTGATACTTTATTATTCAGAGAAACTGCAACACTCACAATTCCCTACAATACCAGAGTGAACAGTACCAGTACAGGTTATAATGGTCTGTATTTTACAGCACAGTGTTCGTATTCAATGTACTTGTGGGAGCAATGTTTGTTAGCACTACCTAACTGTTGCCACACAAAGTTCCAGATTACACATTAGTATCATGCACATACATCTCACTCTGTTACTGTACACACTCTGGTCACAGCTTGACAACATGGGAGTGTAGATAGGACATACTTGACATATTACTCTCCTAACAGTTTCGGGGGTTGCTACAGTGACAGGTGTCTTCTCATAGATGTTTGTCAATCACTTGTATTCCCTGTTTGATGGCTAAACATCATGATCATCCCACAGACTTACCAGGGGAATGGGGGACAGGCAGCAGATATGGGCACATATACTGGACATTCTGGCCTCATCTGTACAGTTGTGGGATATGAATTTGTATTCAGCCTAATTCCACTCCCATGATTCAGACCATGGCTGTGTCTGCTACAACTTAAACACTGTCCATCCCAGTTGTGTCTGCTATATAGATATTGATGTATATCCCCTATCTGCTTTCTGTCTTATTAATCCCCTGTGCTTTTGCATTCTGACCTTGTATTACAACACTCTTATACAGATTTCCTAGACAGATTTATGTTGTGTGACTGTGGGCGACAGTGATGTGTAATACCTCATTATTCAGAGCAACTGCATATCATTCTTGTATTTCTGGGCACAGTGTTAGTATCTGACAGACCAGTGGGAGGAATGTTTATTAGCACTACCTGAATGTTTCCACACACAGTACCAGATTCCACATTGCTATTATGCACATACATCTCACTCTGTTACTGTACACACTCTGACCACAGCTTGACAAGTTGGGGTGTAAATGGGAAATGTGTGGCTTCTTAGTCACATAAGGTATTGGGGAGCTGCTAGTGTGCCAGGTTGGTTCTCATAGCTGTGTGGCAATCAATTGTATTTCCTGTTTGCTGCCTATATGTCTGGGATCATCCCACTGATTTCCCAGGGGGACAGGTTGATAGGCAACATATATGGGCCACTTTAATAGACATTCTGGACATATCTGTACAGTTGTGGTGAATGATTCTGTTTGCAGACTACTACCACTGGCCGGATTCAAACCGTGGCTGTTTGTGCTAACAAAACAACAGTTCACAGCCCAGTTGCATGTGCTATTTGGTTTTTGTTAAATGCATTTTCCCTGTTTACTGTCTATGTGTCTCTCAGTTGTAGTAAATGGCCTCTGG
This sequence comes from Protopterus annectens, assembly GCF_019279795.1. NCBI lineage: Eukaryota > Metazoa > Chordata > Ceratodontiformes > Protopteridae > Protopterus > Protopterus annectens. The sequence goes on along the minus strand of NC_056737.1, from coordinate 1,835,110,286 downwards.
GGATTACACCTGTCATATACAGGCATTCCTACACATTCAATTTATGGTGCACAGTGTGGGTAACAGTGCTTAATACTACAGTACTATTGCATGATTGCATATCTACATTACCGTATGATACCAGGATATACACATGCAGTCCAGCAGTTAGACCTGTTTTGTCAGGCTGTTACACTTTTATTGACTTACAAACAATATGAGACACTTACTGCTCTATTCTGTAGTGTATGCAGTACTTGCCTTGAACAATACAGGTTTTATACTAGCAATTAATTTACTACTACTTTTATTTTTATTTCCTATGACAGTAAATGCATGAGTATTACTGATCTGCCTTGCATCGCAACCTTGCCAGGCAACTGATGTGGGCCTCCCAGTTCACATCCCGCTCCATTGCAGCTGTGGGTGACATAAGAGGAATATTTAGCCATACCTATCCATGATATACCTGAGCTGGCAATTATTACACACATACTGAGGTGATACTTACACACATCTGGAACATCCCCTGATGCTCTAGCCTCTTGGAGCCACTCCTCCAAGAGGTCCCCTTATGCCACTTCAGGTCGGCATAGTAGTGCCTGACCTGCTCAGCAGTTCGGGGTATGCCAGTGGCACTGGTAAGGTCATGGGTGAGATGGTTCCAGACCTCTGCCTTATATTGGGAGCCCTGGTACTGGCCCTGCAACAGTCTCTGAGCATGATCTTTAACTAGAAGTCCTGCCATGACCTTGGACTCCTGGATGCACCAGCGCGCTGTGCCCGGAAGTGCACACCTTCTCCCCTTACTGCTATAGTGCCTGCAAGGGAAAGCTACAACCAGTTATGAGATGTAGTCCCACCTATTGGGTTTATGTAGGGCTGATTTCCTGCACTTTTCCATGATTGGCCGGTTTTGAAAAGGCTAAGCTATGGGCAAACCTGCTTACCTAAGGTTGGCATTGTTTAAAGGGGTATACCACTGGGCACATTGAGTTAGCTGGTCTGCACATTACTTACACCTCCTAAGCTGGCCTGTGCAATACTTAGCGGTGCTTACATTAGACTTTGCATTATATTTCCTTTTGGGCATTGATTTCTTATTCATTGCATCTTATATATCTGCCAGGTATCCATGATTAATGTGTATGTACACTCTATGGGGTCCTTGTGTTTTATTGGGGACTTCAACACTCTATTACAATTACACTTCACCTCTGGGTTACTGCTGTACTCCAGTTCACATATTTATGTTATGTAGTGGGTTATGGAACATATAACTGTATACTGATTCCTTTCACAGGTTGTATGGTTTTACTATGGTGAGGACTTGTTTGCTGATACCTCATTCTTCTGTACTTCTGTGATGACTTGGTGGTTAACTACTGTGATTATGGTGTATGGGGCTCTGAGTTCGAGACCTGTATGGTTGTTTAGTTTGCTGATGGCCAGAACAAGGGCTGTTGGATACAGAGTGATTAAGGCACTTTTGAGCAGTTGTAAGTAGGTTTGCGTGAGGGTAAGCACTGCTAACCTGCCATTACATCTGCTTATAGAGAGTTAGCTTTAGAATTGCTTAGCCAGTGTAGGCATTGCTTACCGCTGCACAAATGGGCTTACGCCCACTAACTAGTGCTTAAATATGCTCACTACTGCTTATTTGTGCTTAAAGCTGCTTACTAGTGCTTTATTCGTTATGACACTGACACCTCACATGTGCATTTACTGCAGTACTCCAGTTCATAAAAATATGTTATTTAGTGGGTTATGCAACATAAATATTACTCATAATGTGCTTTGCCTTGGAAAAATGGAATCTGCTGCAGTGAGACTTGAACCAGGAATGCCTGCTCATAAGATGAATGCTTTGCCCACTACACTATTGCTATGCTGCTGCATTTGCATATATCTTCCTTGTTATCCTCTTCAGCCATTTAAGCTACATTAACCGTAGCTAAGCGATGGGCACACCTGCGCACCTACAGTTAGCTTTAATCGTATTTTAAAAAAAAAAATAAAAGGGTTTCTTCATTTTATTTATATGTACTGTTGCTGTTGTACACATGGCGGACTGCTGGTGGGGATATCCGGACACCTATGAGCTGTCTCGCTCATTTCTTACCCCTATCTGCTGTTCTGCATTGTGGGGGCGTGTATATTCTGAGGGCTCTGCTCTCAGACACACCCCCTGCACTCTTACACGCTTTGTGTAAGATTAGGAGCTCAGGCAGCGCGCCTCATTATTATGCATGGCGCGCTGCTTTCCTGCTCCTAAATGGTCGCTTCCGTGCAGGACTAAGCTAGTCCTGCATGGAAGATTAGTAAATCTGGGGGAATGTTTGTGTGGAGCAACTTGGAGTACTTTAATGCATAACAACTGTTTATGTGAGGCAGACTTCTGAATTGTACACAGAGGTGGCTAGAATTTCTGGATGGGGGTTGAGGTTGGGTGGATGAAAGTAACTGATCCTCTTGTCATTTGCAGAGTTTAAACTGTCACTGACTGGTTTTGCAGGATGAGTGTAGTGTGCATTTGTGAGAAGTAAGATGGACTACTTAATTGGACGTCTGAAATGCACAAAGTAGGTAGAATTGCTGGAGTTGTCTGTGAAAGAAAATGACTACCTGTCGGCTGCTGTTTGCTTATTATTCTGGATTTTCAGGACTAAAGTAATTTGTTTGAAGCATCTTTAAATATTTTAATGTGTGGGAATTGTTTGTTTGGAACAAAGGTGAAGTGATTTATGAGGCTATTATTATATCACAATTTGATGTCAGAACTGGTCATAGAAGTGGCTATAACTGCTCGGTGGGGGTTGAATGGACAAAAGTAACTTGTCACTTGCTCTATTTAAATAGTCGTCCCTGAAATAAATAAATAAAGGATAGCATGCATCACAGAATACCCAGATCTTAAAAGATTCTGGGGAGGCTGGTGACCTCCACACACCAAGGATGTATAAGTGGATTTTGACACAGGTTTAATAGTGGCCCCTGCTCTGATCTCCACTTAGTTTAAAACCATCCTGCTCAGAGATGTTCACAGAAGGTCACTATGTAGCGTATGTAGAGAGTTGGCGATGATGTCATCATTTCTTTAACTTTCCTCCCAAATTGCAGAAAGGTACATAGAGGGTCACTATAGTTTTTATAGGCACGGAGTGCTGTCTAACAGTAACAAGATATAAACATTACTGTAATTATTGTTTTTGTTTTCACTTTCCTTACAATCAAATATCAGTTGCATAGATGGGTGGCTATCATATTGGGTGGATAAAGAAGCGTACTGTTTATGTATGTCTGACAACAAATATGCTATGTTCTGTCTGTTTTTTCAGTATTCACTAAGTCTGACATCAAAAGGGTACACAGAAGGTGGCTGTATTTTGGGGGTTGGGGTGAAATGGCATGTGTGTGTGTGTGTGTGTGTGTATATATATATATATATATATATATATATATATATATATATATATATATATATATATATGTGTGTGTGTGTGTGTGTGTGTGTGTGTGTGTGTGTGTGTGTGGAAGCAACAACTTGAAATATATGGCTGTGGTCATTTGTGCCTAAATTTTCATCCCAGTTTAACAACAGAGGGGAATGCATAAAAAGTGACTACCTTTTTTATTGTGGATAGGGGTTGGAAAGCAGTTACTATTACAGGATATGAGTTATACATCATCACAAGCATCTGTCTTCTCAGTTTATTGTGAATTGCTATTTGGTCAACTTTAGCATTGTGCCTTGGATATAACTAATTTGTTCCTTGAGATAAAAAGTTAAGCTTCAATTTCTTTCCTTATGCATGACTTTTTTCAGGTCATAATTTGATCAAAAGGTTAGATAACAGCTCTAAAATTCACCTTAGAACTTCTATAACCCCATGGCATCCATCTGCCTAACAGCCCCAAGAACATCATCTTAATTTAGTTATTACAATATAGTCTTGGTCAGTTAGGGTGTGTTGAAAGGATTCAAGAAAGAAACATTGAAAACTAAACCAGAATTTCTCTCTTAATTATGATTTTGTTCAGGCCATCAGTAAATAAAAATGTTTAAAAAAGCAGTAAAAAGTACCTTAGAGCATCTAGAACCCCCATGGCTTCTTAGGGCTGCTCTGGCTTAATGCACTTGTTTCTTCCATGGATGTCAAAGTGCAGTCTTGCCTGTTTAGAATGTACTGTGTGAATGGCTAAATGCAGGGACAAACTTCAGAGTAAGACAGACTGTGAGAAAAAGGAAGAAATAAGTAATCTGAATGGTGGGAATAAGTAAAGATGAGGGAGCAGCGGGAGCACCTGGTGATATGTGTGTGTGTGTGTGTGGGGGGGGAGGGGGCAGTGGACAATGTGGGGCACCATGGAGCCCTTTCAGCTAGGGTGCCAGTTCACCAAAGACCAACCTGCTGGTGCTTTTTCAGGGTACAAATTAAGTATTTAATTTTCCTTGAAATGTGTGAGATACTATTTGTAATATTTTCCTTTCTGTATCCCCCAGGTACAGCAAGCCCTGCACAGTGTGCAGAACTAGTGCAGGAGCTCCAGTAGACAAATATATCACCATTGGCATGGAAAACAATTGCAAAAATAAAAAAATTAACTTTTATTTTTTTTTAGCCAATCTCAGCTATTTAAGCATAGGGCAAATGGGATCGGGCGAAAAAAAAAAAACTAAAATAAGCATTCTAACCAAAATCACTATTTTGCCATTATATTCAATGGCAGGCAGAAGACAACATGGCCAGTGAATAGTGTTTGCTAAGGGGGGAGGCTCTGTGTGGGACCTGTAACTATGCATCAGCAGGCAATCCTATGCAAGTGAGGGGAATGATACTGAATCCTAGATTTCCCCTGCATGCTAGTCAGCACCCAACAGTGTAAGAGCAGGAACAGCTTGTTGCAAGCCTAGGAGTTAGCTGACATCATGGGGGTGTGTGCCAGGCATACTGTAAGTGGATTGGAACCCTGTGACTCTGGAGCCTTGTGGCTCAGGTTTACCCTTAGCTTAGCTTAGCAGAGCTAAGCAAGGGAGTGTGCCTGAGGCTGCCTAGCACTCTTTACATTGCCTAAACAGGTGAGCACATCGCGCACCGAGTTTTAACGGAAAAAAAAAGTAAACCAGGAAATAGCAGCACTGCGCACATTTGAATACTATGTTTGCGCGTCACACCCCCGGGCTTAAACAGGAAGGCAATGGGAAGGGAAAACAGCAGTAGGAAGATAATCTAGGAGAATTAGCATAGCTGGCAGGTGAAATGTATTGGAATCAGCCAATTACACAGGCAGTAGGCCAGCCCAGTGCAGAACACTACTATAAAATATGCAAACACCTTTCCCTCTGGTTTTTACCACATACTCTACACCACCAGTGTATACAAGCGGGGGAACTTTAACAAACAAAAACAACAAAATGATAGGGGCTGCAATAGCTATCATACATCAACATGTGGAAGAAGCTGAGGGTGGTGAGGACGAGAATGCTGTTGAACAACCCACAGTGAGGAGACAGAAAAGAGTGTACAGACCCAGGGTAACCTACCAGGGGCTACATGAGCTGGAGACAGTGGAGCACTATAGGGTGGACAGGGACCTCCTACAGCAAATTGTTTAGCTGTGCCAGGCATGCCTCATGCACAGAACTAACAGGGGGGAACCCATCCCAGTGGATACCAAGGTATGTGTAGGCCTAAGAATGCTAGCTACAGGTACCTTCAAAAGGCCAACTGGAGATATCATGGGGATCTCACAGGCATCAGCATCCAGGGTACTCCACCAGTTCCTGGATGCCAGGTCAGCACATGCCGGTGAGCACATATATTTCCCCAACACCTGTGAGGCATTGGCCAGCAATATGCATCTCTTCCACCAAATAGCAGAATACCCTAAAGTATTGGTTGCTATAGACAGCATGCACATATGCATCAAAGCACCACCTGGTGATCGGGGTAGGGTCTACATCAACCGCAAGGGCTTCCACTCCATCAACTGCCAGGTTGTGTGCGGTGCCCAGGGCATTATAATGAATGTGTGTGCTGGCTGCCCTGAAAGCTATCATGATTCACATAACTGGCATCTGATGCAGCTGTACCAGAGATTTGTCAGGGGGAACATCCCTTATGGTCACCAAGTGGGGGATGCTGGTTAAACACTGGAGTCGCAGCTGATGACACCCATCAGAAATGCACACACACCAGAACAAGAACTCCATAATGAAGCACATGCACAGACAGGAGTTGTAATAGAGCATGTGTTTGGGATGCTCAAGTCATGGTTCCAGTGCCTGGACACATCCGGTGGAGCCTTGCAGTACTCCCCAGCTACATGTACTCAAATTGTCATTGTATGTGCCATGCTACACAATGTGACTCTGCAGAACCAGCTGCAGCAGTAATAGCATGGGGCATGGACACACAGCCCCCCACCATTGCCAAGGCCTGCTTAGGCACAGAGTGACTCAGAGGAGGAACAACCTGAGCCTGCCCCAGCAGGCAGAAGGAGTCCTGGCCTTGGCAAAGAGGTAACTCATAGCACATACACTGACAAAGGAGGGACCCAGGGAATGACACCACTCTCTGACTCACACATACAGTAAAAGGGATGCCAAACATGACACTACCTGTGCTCAACCATGTATAGGGAGTGTATTATGTACATCCAACATAGGCAGCCCTCCAGCACCATCCTCACTACTGGCACACCCACAAGGTAAGTCACTCTCCTTACCAATTGCAGAATGGAGTAGTACGTGTTGTTACTTGTATCTATGGTATGGATGTGAACATGCAAGGGAATTGGGTGGCTGAATGGGATACCAGCAGATAGTAGACACCTATAAATGGCACCATGAGATCTGTAACAAATACTGGTGTCACCATAGTAGCCAGTACTACACATTCAACAAAACCCACTGCAGGAAATGTGCTGGGCCACATGTGTGTCCATATGACACACACATGTCAGTCAGGGAGGTTCACATACCCAACAACAGTCTCAGCCAGCAGGACAGGTGTAGACAAACACAAACAAAGGCTGTGCTAAGGCCTCTGAATGATGGCTATGGATAACCTCTCCCCAGGCCTACACAGATAGACTACAGTAGGTCAGGCAGTGAGATGTTAGTTCTGAAGGGTAGGAAGTCAGAAACTGATATGTAGGTCAATCAAACCTAAGAGCTGTAGTACACTGATATGCCTCTAGTCAGCATGATAGGTTAGAATACAGAATGAAATGGAGTACCTGACATACCAGTACAGTCATAGCAAATGTGTACAAGTGTTAGGTGTGCCCCCCAAATCCTATGTAGAAATGTACAAACAGTCAGGTGTGCCCCCCAATCCAGTGTCAAAATGTAGAAACAGTCAGGTGTGCCCCACCATCCTATTTAGAAATGTAGAGACAGTCAGGTGTTTCCCACCCTCAAGCCTATGTAGAAATGTAGTAACAGTCTGGGTGCCCCCCCAATTTGATGTAGACATGTTGTAACAGTCAGGTTGGCCCCCCAATCCTAAGTAGAAATATAATAATAGCTGTGCCCCCCAATCCTGTGTAGAAATGTAGAAACAGTCAGGTGTGCCCCCTCCCCCAATCCTGTGTAGAAATGTAGAAACAGTCAGGTGTGCCCCCTCCCTCAATCCTATGTAGAAATGTAGAAACAGTCAGGTGTGCCGCCTCCTCCAATCCTGTGTAGAAATATAGAAACAATCAGGTGTGCCCCCAATCCTATGTAGAAATATAGTAACAGTCAAGTGTGCCCCCCCAATCCTATGTAGAAATGTAGAAGCAGTCAGGTGTGCCCCCTCCCCCGATCCTGTGTAGAAATGTAGAAACAATCAGGTGTGCTCCCCAATCCTATGTAGAAATGTAGAAACAGTCAGATGTGCCCCTACAACCCTAAGTAGAAATGTAGTAACAGTCAGGTGTGCCCCCCAATCCTATGTAGAAATGTAGAAACAGTCAGGTGTGCCCCCCAATCCTAAGTAGAAATGTAATAACAGTCAGGTGTGCACCCTCCACCAATCCTATGTAGAAATGTAGAAAGAGTCAGGTGTGCTCCCCCAATCCTATGTAGAAATGAAAAAACAGTCAGGTGTGCCCCCCAACCCTAAGTAAAAATGTAGTAACAGTCAGGTGTGCCCCCCCATCCAATCTGAGGTAGACATGTAATAACATGTTTGTGTAGGTATAATACCAGTGGAGCACAGATGACCTGAGGTGGCCAAGGTAGCAAGATAGATTGTAGCATTTGTACAATATGCAGTTATGAGTGTGTTAGGTTGGTGTGTGTTTCATATCGTGTGAGAGTGGTCAGTATGTATGCATGTTGAGGTTTGTCCTGGTGGCCATTGCCCACTACTGCCAATGACAGGGCCAAGTCCTCACAACTACAGTGCCAAAGACAATGCTCCCCAGTATAAAACATGCTAGCAGTAAGCCACTGTAAATGTATGGTGGCAATATGTGTCACCATCTGAAAGATGGACATGGCATGACTGTTGTGCTAGATATACAAACAGTACACAGGGAAAAGTACCCCAGACATACAGTATATAATGTGTAACTGTCAAAAGGACACACCCTTGGAATTGTACATACAGGTACGCCTCACATTATCTGGGCTTCTAGTAGGGAATACTGATGTTATCTGGCTGAACACTTGCAGATCACAAAGGTGATAGAACTGATGTATTGGGAAATGGCTGATGTCTCTGCACAAGCCAGAATAACTGGAATGCCCCATGCATACCTGTGAGTCCGATGTAAGTAGTGTCCATAGCACACATGCACCAAGCTCACCCAAACACCACCCACAGGTACCTCTCCAGTCGTATCTCTGCTGTTGGGAATGGGTACAATATGACCTCCACCTATGTATGGCAATAGCAAAAGAATGCAGCATGCAGTGCAGGTATCCCATGCAGGTTTGTCCCTAGCTGTAAGCAGCACCCTGCCAGCATCCACACCACCTGATCAATACTGATAGAAAGTATTGGCATGAACACCTAGCACACCTACCCTGTCACCCCAGGGGAATATACTTTATGGCAGTCTGGGATTGTAGGACTGACAGAATGCAACGGCCTGCTACAGCAGGCCTGTATCACCACCAAATGGCCTACAGGCCTGCATCTCACCTGTACTGCCAATGTATGTTATGTCATGGACACCCAAATAACAACATAACACACTCCACATAAGCCATATGCAAGGCCATGTGGACAAAACACAGTAACATGTCCACCATGTCCCACTGCATGAACTATGGACCAACACCAAAACACAGCTGTGATGAGGTGATAACTATAGGGAAAGTATCAGAGAATGTATGCATAATGTATGGAAGAGGATAGTATGGGCAGCATGAAATGTGCAAAGTCCAACACACAGACATGTGCACATACTATCCCTGGCTTCAAACACAAAATTGGGTAGCTACAAACCTGCCCATACACCACAATAGGAGTAATGTCCTGACTTATGACTCCTGCCTCTGCGTAACCTGTGTGAATCTGTACAGCTGTGAGGTATTGCCACAGCAAGATAAGGCCATACTGTCACATCGATGGATTTACAAGTACGGGATCCTCTGCCATCACTGTACCAAGGTGCTGAACTGGATATACAGACCCAGCAGCAAGTGTCTGCAGCACCCCCTCCAGAATGGCATAACTTGCCATGACTATGTAGGGTTTGACCACAATACTGGACGCAGCTGCATTCACCCTGTGTTCCCCAGGACATCACTGCAAGCAAAAATGTCCACCTGACAGTACTTGAGGACAAAAAAACATCACAGTGTATAACAGAACACATGTCTGAACATCTTTGCTAACACCAGGACATGTAGCAGAAGCAGTACAGATACAATCACCTACAGTACACACTATCCCTTGCACAGTTTGACCCGATATTGCCAACTGATCTACAGATATCCTGCAGAAACAGTTTGCTAGCTGAAGGTGTTGAACACAAAGGTCTGCATTGGAGTACAAACTACCTGGAATGGATACACACATGCAATACAGAAGGGCATACTGGGCATGCCTGCAAACTTAGAGAAATTAAGGCAATGTCAGACAACAACATGCTGAAAGGTCATACTGGGAATGCTCACACACTTAAACAAATGAAGTCCATGTCTGCCAACAACAGTGGACCATAAATATCTGACAGTTGCAGATGTTAGTGTATACACTCTTCTGTATGTGCCAGTCATGCTTTGCACACACATTGGATAGGAATATACACATATATCTAAGGATAGCACACTATAATATGCCAAAAGTACACATACATAGATGTGTGTAAGAGAGTGACAGTGACAAAGAGCCTTCCATCATGAGGCCTGTCCCACCCAGCACACAGCCAAATGGCTACAACCACATGATGTGTAAATGTCACTCACTGTAGAATATCCCTCAACATTAAAGACTCTGTGGTGCAAGTGCAAGCTGTGCAACATAACTGTACAAGGCAGTAGTCATCTAGCAGTTGTAAACACGTTCCTGTGGAATATAAATCTGCATGTGCCAGAGTTTGGTGTGTCCACCTCTAGATGAATGGGTTATGGCCCATGCATGCACACTGCCCTCCCCATATCCCTACTATGACAAGCTTGCTGATGTCATTCAGTTTGAAATACAGTTTTGGGAAAGGAGTAGCGCAGTAATCTCTGTGGTGTGTCCTAGAACTGTGCAATGCTGTAGTGTGATAAACTAGTTAGGTAGGAGTTCTAATCCCAGACAGGGCAACTGTGTGTGTGTGTGTGTGTGTGTGTGTGTGTGTGTGTGTGTGTGTGTGTGTGTGTGTGTGTGTGTGTGTGTGTGTGTGTGTGTTTGTGTGCTCTGTCTGTGTAGGGAGCAATGATATTTAGGCTAGTCACACTCGCTACATTACAAATGCCCTACGTTGGCAAGGCTACTGATGCCATTCAGTTTGAAATACACCTTTGGGAAAGGAGTAGCCCAGTAATCTCTGTGGTGTGTCCTATAACTGTGTAATGCTGTAGTGTGCTAAACTAGTTAGGTAGGAGTTCTAATTCCAGCCATGGCAATTGTGTGTGTGTGTGTGTGTGTGTGTGTGTGTGTGTGTGTGTGTGTGTGTGTGTGTGTGTGTGTGTGTGTGTGTGTGTGTGTGTGTGTGTGTGTGTGTGTGTAGGGAGCAATGCTTTTTTAGGCTAGTCACACTCACTACATTACAAATGCCCTACTTTGGCAAGGCTGCTGATGTCATTCACTGTGAAATACACCTTTGGGAAAGGAGTAGCCCAATAATCTCCATGGTGTGTCCTGTAGCGATGTAAAGCTGTAGTGCAATATAATACTTTGGTAGGGGTTCTATTCCCACACATGGCAAGGGTGGATGTTTGTGTGTGTGTTTCTTTGCCTGTGTAGGGAGCAATGCTTTTTAGGCTAGTCACACTCACTACAATTCAAATAACCTACTTTGGCAAGCCTGTTGATGTAATTCACTGTGAAATACACCTTTGGGAAAGGAGTAGCCCTGTGATCTCCATGGTGCATCCTATAACAGTATAATGCTGTAGTGTGATATAGTACTTAGGTAGGAGTTCTATTCCCACACATCACAAGTGTGGATATTTGTATCTGCGTTTATTTGTCTGTGTAGGGAGCAATGCTTTTTAGGCTAGTCACACTCACTACAATTCAAATGCCCTACTTTGTTAAGCCTGCTGATGTCATTCCCAGTGAAATACACCTTTGGGGAAGGAGTACTCCAGTAATCTCTGTGGTGCATCCTATAACTGCGTAATCCTGTAGTGTAATAAACTAGTTAAGTAGGAGTTCTAATCCCAGACATGGCAAGTGTGTGTGTCTGTGTTTTTCATTCATATCCTGTGTGGAGGTGGCCATGAGTGTGTAACAACTGGACACATTGTGGAGCGGGTTTTGCAAATTTCTTACATGTTGGCCCTATTATATGTCACAATGTCTACCTTACAAGGATAACAGATGTGAAATAGCTGAGAGGCTGGGGTACCAATCCATACCCCTACATGTGACATCAAGGCCTGGTAAACAAAGTTAGCAACCCTTGTATTACCCAGAGAACACTCTCAACCATGTCTCATACACAAACTCCCTTGCCTAGGCAACAACCACTAATATTGGTAGTACCCTGCATATTGCCCACAGATAGTAACCGTGGTGTGATTGCAGTGGACTACAGAGGGCATGGCACCCTGTCCATCAGTACAATAGACTGTGCACCTTCACTATGTTCCCCACTGGATGCCTGCAACACCTGTGGTGCCATCAAATGTGACCCACAATGGACATACCATGCTGTAAACACATGCCCTGTATGGACAGATGCCACTGACACTAGGGAATACCTGTATCATGCTATCAATGTAGGTGCAGGGTTGACCTGCTGTCCATTACCAGTTCCCACAACATGAGGCCAGGACTGGCACATCTGAGGATAACAATCTGTATACACAACATTGGCCAGTCACCCCCGGTACAGTTCCACATGTCACTGTACATGCATGTGGGATCTGTGCACATCCCAGACAGCATCCATGTCATGGACTAAAGAACACATACATGGCAAGCATTGCACAGTAATGGCCACACACAATAGTTACCCAGGTGACTGGATGATGAATACAGTACTCACCTGTGTGGACCAATCCAAACACTACACCCCTGAGCCAAACTGCAGACCATTGTCATGTGGCCTGATGCCAAGGTATACCTTTCACCTACCTTTGTATAGCCTTCTGGTACAGTCAACCACTACACACCCATGAAGCAATGCACGCATGCATGTCATTACTGGCACCCTGTGTCTGTGTGTGTGTGGTGTATGATGCTTTTGACCACATTCATATGCACTACAATTCCCATTGGCATACTGAAGCATGCTGTCTGATGCCAGACATCTTCACATACTCTTTGCCCATATAACCTCCATATAACCCATGTGGTGCATGTGATACCTGCGCATTACTGTATTGTGGCAAACTAACTAGTTAGGAAGTGTATTCCTGACCCTGCCAAGTGTGTCAATGTGTGTGAGTCCCTGGGAGAGTGTGGCTGTGTTGATGCTGACACCTGTTCATGTGGACAGGCACATGTACTACACCTACCATATCACTACCATATCACTGTTGCAGATGTCACTCACCATCACATATACGTTTGGACAGCTCCTCAACATGTAAGCTATGTGGCGCATGCAATAACTTTATAGACATATGATAGCAATACATACTCAGTCAGGGGTTTGAAACCCTGTACTGGTCGTGTGTGACACAAACATGCTTAGATTTTACTCTTCCACCCCCTTCCTGACTTACTCTGTCTGCCTCTCTCACTCCCTCTCTGGTGGATGCGGAGAACTACACCTGCTTTGCTTAGGCAGCAGCTTGTGTTTTGTAAGTGATGCTCATGATCAGCTGATGGCATCTGCATGAATTTCAGCCCTCCTCTATCTGATTGCATGTGGAACAGTTATAGTAATATTCCCATAGACAATTGCTTGGAAATACACTCCAATATCTAGGAACATCATGTTGGTGTTGGGCCTTTTCAGTCAATGTGAGCAGGACCTAGATCTGGTGTTTGGCAAACAGCATCACAGATGGATTTGGGATTTACCTCTAACAACATACACTGTGGAAACAAGCCAACACACAGGAGGGATGTGCCTGACATGACTACAGAATGTAAGTGTTGCTATTCTGCATTTGGAGTAATGTCGGTTTAACAGGGTGTGTGTGGATATGGCTGGTCTACATGTTTTAATACCTGTCATGACAGTGTTATGTTTTTGAGGAGACCCCCATCTGTAGGGTCATCTGCAGACTGGGCAGTGTGTGGAGCCTTTTGTTTCTTGTGTTACTCACAGAACACCTTTCTGAGAACTGCAGAAGCATAGTGTGAGGATTGCAGTCAGAACATGGTGACAGACATGAGAGTTACTGACTTCATATCCCTCATAGGACATATTTCACAACAAACCCTGGTACGACAGTAAATGTATGAGGTTATTACAGCAACATGCCAATACTGGGGCAGTGTTCATAGCTCCACTCTTTCACACAGGTGTCTGTTATTCTGTGTTGTGACATGCATACAGAGCCAGCTATAATTACAGGTACATGTGTAGTCCCCCATACAAAATGTAGTCCAGTGTTGTGGCAGTCTGCCTGTAGTTTGCACAGTGCTTTGTGATATGCCTAGCAGTGTAGTGTAATTACCCAGTGTGCTGATATGTCCAGTTATTTGCAAAACATACTGCTGCCAGGCCATCATAACTGTTGTGTATTTCTGAAAAAGCAGTGGGATTCTGTACAGATGTATGTCACTAACTACTGGGTAATATGTGGCCATGTGACCCCTGCACCACCAGATATTATGTGTTAGGACAGACTGGCATGTGTGCATGCATCAACTGTGTGGGCATATGTAGTCCAGTATTTCTGTGATAGACCCATGTACATGTCTATTAACATCCACATTGGGAGGCCTGGTCTACATGTCTCGCATGAAGGGGATATGTGTACACCTCTGGGCTGACCACAGAGTGCCAGACTGTCCACATATATTGGTCATATCTCTGCTGTAGTCCACAGGATCATTGTTGTTCTAGCAGTGGTACTGTACTATGATGTCCTTAGGATGTCTGTCAGTAGCCGATGGCGCACATGTTAAAAGCAGATGTGACCTCCCACACACGTCTGTTAAGACAACCCCCATTACAGTAGCAACAGTCTACATATATACCTGCAATACATACATGACATCCCCTTGCACTAAGAAGTTGGGACTATTAGGGCTGAGGTAGGACTCCACTCCATGTTCTGGACATATGGCGAACATATATGTATATATATATTTATCCATATATCTATATAGATATATACCCATATACATATTGATATACATAGATGGATATACATATATATATATATATATATATATATATATATATATATATATATATATACATATACACAGCAATATAGGTCTACACATATACAGATATAGCTACATATGCACATATACTTATGGATATCTCCATATCTACAGTAATAGGTATATCTGAATAGATATGTATGCACATATAGTTATAGATGTCTACATAAATAGGTATATCTGTACACATAGGATGTGCATACATATATATCTATATATACATATATCTATATATCTATCATATATAATCTGAAAGAATAGTGTTCAATCAACACTATAAAAACAACAAAGCCTGCGGTAAAGGAATGCCAACGTCCACTCATCCGAAACACAGTAACGAAACAATGAACTGCCTTCGTACTGAGTAAAATAGTTAAACTCAGAATAAATGCACCACAATAAGTGGTAAAAATCAAAAACCCATTTATTGTGACAACCGGTCATATAAATGTTAAGCACTTTCACTCACACACAAGTGAGCTTCATCAGAACTGCAAACCAACTGATACAAGTTGTTTAAAAAGTATCTTTGGCGCCAAATTCATTTAAAGTGGTATTGCGCTCATTTATACAAGTCATACTAACATAATATATACTGACAATTTGGTAATTAATAAGATATATATACTAAAAACTTGTAATTAAAAAATTGACAACAATGCTACACAATAAAAAATAAAAAGTTAAAACATACTTCAACAAAAAATATATAAAATGCTACTAAATGACAAATGACAGCCACTACATAAACTGTCTTGCCCAGATACTGTTCTGATAATGTACTAGAAATACTAATATATATCAATCTGTCTATCTAATATTGAGTAGGGGTTTAATTGACATATGGTCATTCAGACCTGGTGGTGTCATGGCGTCTGTTAGCAACTGCCACCAAACTTCTTCATATGCAAGTATACTTTTGTAATCTCCACCTCTAGGATCCAAGACAACATTTTCCAATATTGCAAACTTGAAAGTATCTTGGGGTCCATACTTTTCAACATGCCTATATAAGGCATTGTTAATGTCCTTCATTCTAATACTATAAAGGTGAGTGTATATCCTTTTCTTAAGGTTCCTCTCTGTTTTCCCTATATAGTATCCTGGACAAACAACACATTTGGCCAAATAAATAACTAGTTTCGAATTACAATTGCCCTGTCTAAACCTCATTCTAGTCTTATTTATGTTATCTAGGACCATACCCTCTTCTTCGTTGATAACGTAACATTGGTTACAAGCACCACATTTTGAAGTATGCTTAGTGCTATTTACCACACCTGTGTCTCTTAAACCCCTTTCCAACAAGGATTTCATATTTATCCCCATCTTATATACAAAAGTGGGTCTAGGGCCCAATATGTCAATCAAATCCTGGTCCACCGTTAAGACATTTCAATAATTAATTAATATGTCTTTTATTTTATTGGTATGTGGACCGTATTCCAAGACACAAGCCCTACTATATACTTTCAGGGTCTTCCTACAGTTGATATCAGTAACCATGTTCACACCTTTACTGTTCACTCCCAGTAATGGGGTGTATTTCTTTCCCCATTCATGCATAACATATTCTGTAACATCTCTCATCATTCTCTGATTGTATCCTCTTTCTATGAATAAACCAGTAATATACTCCAATTCATCTACCATATCTACATAATCAGAAGTCATCCTTACTGCTCTGATGCACTGTCCCTTAAAGATGTTGTACATCAATTTTTTAGGATGGTTACTGGTATATTCTAAATAAGAATTGGTGAAGGTGTTTTTTCTGTGTATTCTGGATTTTAAACCTTCTTCGTTACACAATATAAATGTATCTAAATAGGCTACCCCTTTACTACTACTAGTAGATGTAAACTTAAGGAACCCGCTACTGTTATTTAAGTAATCAATAAAGTTGTTCAAAGAATCTTTATCACCTTCCCACAAAATGTAAATATCGTCTAAAAAATGTGAGTAATATTTGATGTTTCCATTATAGACACTATTGAAAACCATAATCTCTTCCCAATCAAGCATTACCAAGTTGGCGAATATGGGGGCACATGCCGCACCCATAGCAATGCCTTTAGTTTGTCTGAATAGTTCGCCTTCAGAGTAGATATAATTATGATCTAGAATTATAGACATAAGTTCTAGAACCAAGCTAACCTTGTCCCATCCAAGGTAGCTATGTTTCCTAATACTGTTAGTGAAGGCTTCCAGTCCTTCTTCTTTAGGTATACATGAGAACAGGTCCACTACATCAATAGATGCAAATAAATATCCTTGTTTCCAAGTATCAACCGGATAATTTTTCAAAAATTCCCACAAATCTTTGACCATATGGGTAACTTTCCCATATAAATGTTTTAGCATAGTATCTACTACTACGCCTAAAGGAAAGGTCTTTGACTCACTGCCTGATATTATAGGCCAAAAAGGTGGGTTACTAATGTCTTTATGAATTTTAGGTATACCTACCAAAGTAGCCAGTTTAGGATGTTCAGCTCTCAGAAAATTATATGTGTCTTCAATTATCCATTTGTCCAGTAAAAATTCTTCAACATGTAGGTCAATACGCCTATAAGCAATATTTATTTCATTTAAAGAGACAGTTTCATAATTTCCAGATGCATGTAAAATATCATGCATTCTGGAACTATATTCTAAACTATCATAAATAACTACCCCCCCCCAACCTTTGTCGGGTTTCATTACCCGTATGGTGTTGTTAGCTCTCAACCCTTTTAAGGTATTTTGTTCATGTGGGGATAGGGTACTTTTCAATTTTTTACCAGTAAACTGATTTTGAATCTGATAAATCTGTTGTATAACCAGTCTATCATAAATCTGAACACTAATTCATAGCTGGAACAAAAGTACTCTTCTTCTTAGGGACATCCTTCTTCATGAAATATTGATCATTATTGTCCTTAAATAACAATGCCAAATTCAATTTTCTTATAAATAATTTGAATTTACTTAGACAGTCCACCAACCTAAAGCTAGTCGTGGGAATATATTTAATTCCCTTAGACAGTAAACTAAAATGTGCTTTGTCCAGGGGAATTTAAGTATAATTGTATATTTTAAATTGTTTGTAATGAGAAATAACACCTTCAATAACAATATCCTGGTCTACTTTAGACCCCTCTGAAAGGTCCCTCAGTGTATCCACTACCAATTTCTCCCTTCTTCCCCTTCCTGATGGAAAAAGTCCTTCTTCCTCCATTTTCCTCCCCTTTTCCAATCTTCCATATTTCCTTCCCTGATGAAAATTTGAGTTGCCCTTATGATTAGGCTGTTCTACATAATCATAGTTATTGTCATAATAATGGTTACTCTTAGCTGGTTTATCTGTACTGTAAAAATGTTTGTCCGTATCAGGCCTTACGTGGTGATGCCCCCCTCCTCACTGATAGGCCTGACCCCTTGTATTGTTCAGTATCTCTTTTGATTTTTTTGCATTTCCTTCCATATGCTTTTTTAGTTTTCACTTCAGCTGACTGAAATTGCTTCACGTATAATTTTTTCCAATTCATAAACATTAAATCTTTAAGAATAATATCATTCAACTGTTCAACTTCATTAATGTATCTACATAATTTTTCATCATTACACTTAATTAATAATTTCATATATTGTATGCCAAAAGAATCAAATAAATGATTAAATTAATTCTTGTTACCACTTGACAATTTTATCCTCATGGGAATCTTAAAAAAGCGTAAACCCATAGGTACAATATTGGTGTTAATACAATTAGATAAATAAGAATTATTTAATTTGATGGAATTAATAACATTTAATTTCTTATCCAGCATATAAATAAGATCTTTCAAAGTACCCTTCAAATTGTGAGGGTCAAATTGCTGGTTAACATTGTCAACAGTGATATTATCAAAGGCACATTGGTTTTCAAAAACATTTTTTAAGTGCGCTTCCTTATTGCCCTCTTTCAATTTAGCACTCCCCTCACATTCATTATGAATATTAGAATGAACAGTACCTTTATCACCAATGCCTTTGGTATTGGTATTAAAATAAGTGCGCATAAATTGTGTTTTCTTGGGCTTATTACCAGTCCTCTTAGCCTCTTCTGTTAAATTACCAAAAGAAAAGTCAAAGGTAAAATTTGTAGGCACAAGCCTGCTGTTACTAGGCTCTACTTGATTATGTGATACTGGTAAATTAATTCCTTCAGAGCTGTACTGTTCATGTCCTTGTCCATTAGGAATGTCTGGAGATGAAGTAACCATAATCGATCCGCCCCTGGGTCTCGTTCCCCCATCTGCAGGGTCAGATCCAATCATACGACCAAAGTTCACAATTTTATGGTTGGAACAACAGCCTTTATTGAAAATTTTGGAGCCCAAAACTCCGTTGGCAGTATCGCATTCAACTATACCACCAGTATCGGCTCCAATAGATGACAGTAAAGATAAAAGTTTGCTCACATCGCCCCTGAGCAAGGAAACTTCCGACTGAAGTTTCCTAATTTCTCCTCTCTTAATGGGCGAGGATATACTAGATGTGTTGTGTTCAGATTCCATAAAACCAACTATTTAATCTGAAAGAATAGCATTTAATCAACACCATAAACACAACAAAGCCTGCGGTAAAGAACGCCAACGTCCACTCATCCGAAACACAGTAATGAAACAATGAACTGCCTTCGTTCTGAGTAAAATAGTTAAACTCAGAATAAATGCACTCCAATAAGTGGTAAAAATCAAAAAACTATTTATTGTGACAACCAGTCATATAAATGTTAAGCGCTTTCACTCACACACAAGTGAGCTTCATTAGAACTGCAAACCAACTGTCATTTAGTAGCATTTTATATATTTTTTGTTGAAGTATGTTTTAACTTTTTATTTTTTATTGTGTAGCATTGTTGTCAATTTTTTAATTACAAGTTTTTAGTACATATATCTTATTAATTACCAAATTGTCAGTATATATTATGTTAGTATGACTTGTATAAATGAGCGCAATACCACTTTAAATGAATTTGGCACCAAAGATACTTTTTAAACAACTTGTATAAGTTGGTTTGCAGTTCTGATGAACCTATTGTTATGTGTACTACAGCAGTCACTATTTCTGGCAGGGGAATAATAGCATGGGCCATCTGCATTTGCCAGTGTATGTTCAGTCTGCCCTACACATGTCCCGCAAATCTGCATGATTGCAAGGTCTACTTATGTGCACATCCCTTGGTGTTTACACACTGCCGTCACTATTGCTGTGGGGGTAGGGTTACATCTGCCACAGTTCCTGAACCTGACTGTGGGCAGATACAGCCATTCTTAGCATCCTTAGGATCCCTGCTGCAGTGCACTGGTGTGTCATGCTGACACCCCCTCCCGACCTTCAGCCTTTTTGCAGATGCTTGACAAGTAAGACCTACACATGTGTCAGTTTCCAGTGTCCCATACACTGAACACCACGTGTTACAGCCTAGTCCCAGCTAATAATGTGGACCACATTTATAAGTTATGCCATAGTGTAAATCTGTAGCAGTTGCCATTGTACTACTGGTATATACACTGTTGTTGCACTGTATATGGGTGATGTTTCACACATGTCCCTACTGTAGGCCATGTCTCCCACCATTATGTTAATCCCTGTGGACACATTCTGCAATGACAGGATGTTAGTTATATTGCAGGTGTCTGACATACCCTTCCAATACCCCATCATGGTCACCACTGTGATGCTGTGAATTTAACAGCAACAATACATGCACATGTACAACTTGCATTTTGGGTAGGTGTGTTAGATGTGTGCATGGAATATACCATAGCCATTACATGCTCGGTATATTGGCAAGCATAAACATAAACCATACTCACCAGCTACAGGTTGCTGCCTTGGTGGTATACCAGAGGGACCTACATAAGAGGGTGAGAGATGCAAAGTCAGTGGCCACACCTGTGGCATCGCTACAGGGTGTGTGCAGCATTACAGTACATCAACAGTACATGTTCACAATACTACCACGTATGCACATCTGTTTATTACTACTATGCAGCAACAAACTATATATATGACTTGTCAGATATGCAAGATCTACCTGTACAGATGTGGATGCATTTGCAACAGTGGTCTACTGATGTGCCCTGTGGCCTTACCTGCACGTTCCTCAGCTGGTGTGTGGGTAGCACCCACCTCCACAATGGTGTCTGGCAGTTGTTGGCTGTGCAGATGGGCAGGTGCCACGAGGCTAGCGAGGAGCTCCTCAACATGTGTCAGGGGGGATGGATGGCATGGCCTCCCCTGTTGTGAGGTGATCCCCCCAGACTGCAGCAGCATGCCGACGGGCATTGTGAAGCAGGTCAGAACAATGATGCCGCACCTGTTCATAACTGCGATTGTGCAGTCCGACATCATTGACCCTGTGGACTAGGTCAATCCACAGGATGGTCCACTCCTGCTGCTCATGGGTGACCCAGCTAAACAGGACAGGTTAGTGCTGGATTAGATAGTTCAGCACTATGTCATTTTCAGCAGGGAGGTGTCCATGTGACATCTTGCCTGAAAGACATTAAGATGGAAACAGCTCTGAGCAACTCATACAGCAAGGTTATAACAGTTCTTAATACACATCTCTGTCACCCCCCCACCACCATATCAGCGACAACAAACTGTACACACAACTCAATAGGTATGGCTACAGCTTACCTACCAGTGGGACAGATATTGTATTGTACCACATTTTGTGCTATGTGTTTATAGCCATGTTCCCTGTGTGGACACTATTCATTGCTGGCCTGTTATGGACTATACACCTGCATGCCATTCTCAGGGCCACTGTGGTTCCATATATGCCTGTGGTATGCTTGCTATGTGATTGCTGCACATCTGACATTCTGTGTTATTGGGGATATCTATGCATGCTGTTGGACATGTTCCGGGATTGTGTAGACTATTACTACCCACATATGTTCTATAACAGTGACACAATAGCATGTTTAGGGAATATGTGCCAGCAGAACCACCTCTCCAAACTTATCTGCCCATGTTAACAGGCCACATCACATGTGGGACCCACCCAGGGGCCTCCTCATGTACTGGTCCATCACTACCTTCAGGTGGAACCACCTCAGAGGATGTTGTCCCCCCCCAGAGGCACACACAGACATGATCCTGTCTCCCGAGGTCAAGTCCAGGGTCTGTTCCATAGCGGGCTACACAGACACATGTGGGATTTGATACATCACCTTGAGGCACTCAGTACACATTCACAGGGTCCACATGCTCCTCATGCTCAGCCTCCAGGCCAAGTGCCTTTGGGATGTGGACTGCTGATGTGAGTAGCAGTGGGTGAGAGGCTAGTTCCCATTGTTTCCATATTGGGGCCCATGGGGCTTCCACATGGCAGAACACATACACCATCCAGGATGTTTACCCACCACATGTGTCATATACCAACCCTGTAGGCTGTCCTCTATATCTACCAACCTGGACCACCTCCACAAATATACCTGCCCTACTGCCCCATATTCCCATTCTCTACTTCATAGACAAGGGCAATGTGGTCCCAACAAGGGGTTCACATGTGACATACCCGTCCATGTTGCACACACTGACAGCTGTATATATCTGTGTGTATTGCTATGTGTGCTGTTCCCTCACACATAGCATGCAGCACTGTGGTGGTAATATAGGGGGACATGTATTTACATACATATATGTGTGTGTGTGTTTGTATATATGTAGACATGTGCATATAGATATATATCTATATATGTGTTGATATATATGATGTATATATGTGTTTATATATATGTCTATATATGGGTATCTGTATATCTGTGGACATACGTATATATATATATATATATATATATATATATATATATATATATATATATGTACATATATACATACCTATGTATGGGGTACATTCAGACATCAGGTCCACAATCTCAAAACTCCTTCCTGCACAGCTGCACTGTTCTGCCTTGCTACAACACATACAGGTGCCACATATGGACACAGCCTAACATTAGGGGGTATATGTAGGGCCAGATTGCAGGTAAACCTATTACCCACCTATGGCATTTCAGCATGCTACAATGCAGGTTAACCTGAGTGTCCTACAAGTGGTGGGCTGTGGAACCCACATGTCCATCATTATGGCATTACTTCCACCACCAGCTATTGACCACAGTAATATACATCCCTTCCATTACACATCACACACTATCTTGGCATACATCTTGTCAGTCGGTGCTGCTCTACACAGTTGACGGGTATGGCCCAGTACCCACAGGGACAGACTCTAATGTCCATAGCAGTTGTTCAGCTGAAGATTATTACAACAGCAACACCTGTTGGCACATGTATATCATTCAACATCATCTACCACAGTATTATGGACTGGGAACTACAGTCAATTGCATGCATATATTCTGCACATACCTGTTGTGGGATGAGGTCTGTTGTGGATAGTATGCTTGTAGGAGGTGGGTTTTTTTTCACTTCGTCTCCTGCTTCCTTTGTTTTATTTTCTGGTGTTGTTGCAGTTCAGGAGCTGTTGTATGTTTTCGGGTTTTTTTCTCTTTTACTTTATTTTTCTGTGTGTCTCTCTCTCTCTCTCTCTCTCTCTCTCTCTCTCTCCAGTAATGGATTGAGCTACCGGGAATAGATTGCAGCATGGCTTTTGTGGGTGATGCAAATGATCAGGTGATGGCCTCTGCACCAATCAGTGTCCTGCACTTGCTACCTGCATGCAGCCAGCTGTGTAGTACTTCCAATTGCCACTGTCATGGCAACCCACTACTATAAATCCCTACATCATATGGGAGTGGTCTCTTTACCTTTCCTGTATGGTGGACATCCTTCCTGTGTGTGGGCAGCAGTGTTACAGACAGCAGGTAGCAATACCTCTTACAAGAGGACTTGCACACTCAGGCCAGCTACATATTTGTATGAGATTCTGGAACTACAAACAGAGAGTGTGAGTATTGTTGTTGTATGCATTGTATAGCATCAGTGTTACAGGTTCTTTGTGTACATACTAGTTTAACATGGACTTCAGTCTGTCTGCATAGCTCTCAACTGTGTGCCTATCCACTTGATGGCCAGAGATGTGTGTGTTATGTTTTTCCTGTCCACCACACAGGTCTTGTGTCAAATATATCACTGGCTGTGTGTGTGTTGAGTGCTATCTGTACATGGCTACATCCATTTGTGTTTCTGACTTCCTATTCCTGACTAAGGGTATGCTGCAGACTATCCTGTAATGCCAGTAACTTCCTTAGTGTATTACAACACTATTTCACATTTGGGCCTGTGTTCCAGCCTCTGTCCCCCACCTACATTCCAGGCTTTGTCCATATGACATGCTGTCAGGGGTTGTTATGTAGTGGCCTGTGAGTATGTCATGCTGCTATTCCTGCCAGCATTCCACTGCTGTTGTGGCCCCCACACAAATTGCGGGGTTCGGTCCATATATGTGTGGGCTTCATCTCCACAATACATGTGTGCCCTTATGCAGTCCAGAGGCCAGTGTATGTGACAGTGGTATATGGCCCTGTATGTCAGTCTATGGGAGGGATGCACCATAACTAACCTAGGCTGTTCCAACATGTGGGGGTATCAGGGGTAAACTGCCTTAAGGTATCTGGATGTACATTATCATACAATTCACCTTGAGTAAATGCAGGCCTACTGCTTCTTGCCATACAGACTGTTCTGTTTGTCAGTGTAATTGTGATGGTTTCAGTTATTCCTTGTTATGTAACAGATACATCCCATTGTATCAACTGAGGACTTTACCCCATAGGGATTGTGTACAGAGTGTAGATAAAGGCTGCTGGACTATACGCCTGCATTACTTACTGTTGATTGATTGTTATCCTATGGCCCAGTCTGTCTTTACTGTTGTACTACTTGAAGGCCTCGGCCTGGACAGCAACATATGCAATCCTTTCCAGAATACTGTATTAATTTATCTGTTTGACAGTTGCATTAGTCTGTTTATATGTATTTCAGAGTCTAAACAGCTATATGACATGGCATATACAACTGTAATAGTACACAAATAAAGCTTTCCCATGTATGCAAACCTGTGTGTGGTGTTATATCCTTTGACCTCTCTGTGGGTATATGTTGCAGGCAACAATTGTCATTTGTATGGGTGACTCATACAGTGTCCAAGGTGGCAACTGTAGGCATACTGGCTGTTCCGTATTGTGTGCACCCTCTACATATGTATCTTCCTATGCATAATTCTGTGTGTGTATGTGTAGTTACATATATGTCTATATATATATATATATATATATATATATATATATATATATATATATATATATATATATGTATATATATATATATATATATATCTATATATATATATATATATATATATATATATCTGCATATATATGTCTCTGTATAATTATCTTAGGAATGTTGATTGCTTCCACAATGTACATTCCCTATGGTAGCCAAACTGTACTGCATATGTTACTGATACCAGCCTGACATCATACAGGTGGGATGCAGTACTGTTAACATCTTGTGCCCATCCTGTGTCGGGTCCTGGTTATGGGATTTGCAGTAGTTGGTATTGTATTGCAGGGCAGACCTGTTTGGCTGGGGGGGGGATATCAATACGTACAAGACATATGTTGCTTGGGTTCCCTCACCCCCATTAACGGCGCATGTGGTCATATATGTTTTTGTTGTGTTCTCTTTTATATCTATAGATATATGTCTGTATATACATATATAGAAATATATTTATGCTTACATATATATATATATATATATATATATATATATATATACACATATATATGTAAACATATATATCTATAGATGTATGCATATGTGTATATATATATATATATATATATATACACTCTGGAACAGAATACACTCTGGAACAGAATCCCAGTCCATGTTAGGCAGAGCCCCTCACTGACTCTATTCAAGAGAAATCTCGACGAGTGGATGGGAGATCGTAGGTTTACCCCGGGGGTCATCTCTTTGTCACTACTAGACAGAGGCATAGTAAACTAAACCCTAAAAGGGCGTAGTATTCTCATCCTAAGGGGTGGTGTACGCCACATACACTCTGGCTAGGCTTATAAATGCCCTAGGGCAGATAGCCTAGTACGAACCTATGAACCTATGAAGCTATATATATATATATATATATATATATATATATATATATATATCTTTTAGATATATATATATATATATATATATATATATATATATATATGTGTATATATATATATATATATATATATATACACACACACACACACACACACACACACACACACACACACATCTACATGTTTAAATACATTTCCTGTACTGTTGAATGACTGTGCTGGATTATATGTTTGTGAAAACATCAGGGTTATGGATATCTGACATGGCTTAGTGATAAATCACTTTGGGTATTGTATGCAGCGTCCTTGGGTCGAGCCTTGCAGAGGCTGTTTATATTGTTGCTGGGCAGAACAAGGGCCATTGGATTTAGAGTGATCATGGCACTTTTAAGCAGTTGTAAGTGGGTTTGAGTGGGTTTGCGCAGAGGTAAGCACTGTTAGCTTCTGGTTACAGTTTTTTATACTGATTTAGCTTCTCAATTGTTTAACCTGTCTAGGTATTGCTCCCCCCCACGCAAACAGGCTTAAACCCACTTACTGCTGCTTAAAAGTGCTTACTCTCGCTTACCCCCGATCTAATTTCTTTAAAAAAAAAGAAAAAAAGGGTTGATAGGAAAGTGGTGAAAAAGGGGCACAAAGAGGGAAAGACAGTAGGGAAAATAGCTAGAGATGTGCAGGAAGGGTGTAGGGAAGGTCCATAGCTGCCCATTTCTTCTACAGCAACAGCTGTGCATATACACTGAATTTGGAGGTAGATTTGGACACTCAAACCCCTGAGAGAGGGGTGAGGACAACAATAATATGTTGTGATGCCATTTAGACCAAATTA
Source organism: Protopterus annectens (assembly GCF_019279795.1). Taxonomy (NCBI): domain Eukaryota; kingdom Metazoa; phylum Chordata; order Ceratodontiformes; family Protopteridae; genus Protopterus; species Protopterus annectens. The sequence continues at coordinate 1,835,083,398 of NC_056737.1, read as the reverse complement.
CATGTGTCCAGTGGACATGTGTGCAAAATGAACAGCTATGTATGGGGCAAGATATTTTTTGGGGAACAGATTGCCCTTTTTTTTTCAGGTGAGAGTGGGATGTTGGGGAGGGATAGTAGGTATATTTGGGGAGCTAGGTTGGAGAGGTTAACAGACAAGACAAACAAGATGCATACAGGGGAGGTATATGACACATGGGGGGTAAAAACCTTGATGGGGGGTGTTGGGAAACTAGTGGAAACAGTAGGACTGAGGTCTCTACCCATGGGCAGTCACCACTACACATTCACAGCCCCGAAGGTGGAGAGCCAGGCCGACCCTCTAGTCATGACACGTGGCCCTCGAGCTGGTGTAACAGATCTCCAAACTCCTGGTTTAGCTCGCTACGCACCACGACCTGGATCTGGCGACGGGTGACAGGTTCCTGTCAGTGACCGCTCCCAGGGCGGGCAGGCCTCATCTCCTGAGGTGGCTCCACCCAAAGGTGGTGCAGAACCAATGGACAAGTAGGTCCCGGGTTGGGCCCCAGACGTGCTGGTGCCCAGTGCCTCGGCCAGCTGAGGTGGGACAGGTGGGTCCACTGGGACCCGCATTCCCATACGTGCTATCGTGTTTATGTTTTATCAACATATGTGGGTTAGTAATAGTCAACACATTCCAGGATTAGGTATAACAGCATGCATAGATATTCCCATTAACCTAGACACCAGGTATGGAACAGTTACATAGCAAACAGAACACATGCATATATGGGACCACAGAGGTAATTACAACAGCATGCAGGTACATTGATGGCACCATGTCACCAATGTTGGAGTATTTCAACATAACACATGCATAGAAACAGATTTAAATAATTATCAGACAATAGGACATATGTCCCAACATTACAGTTAAGTCAGCACATACCAATTGACTTGGGTATTTAGTTTATCGTTAAAGATATGGTGGGGGGGGGAGATGTCAATTAAAAAATAGTATATTCCTGTAGTTCGCATTACTTTCCTAGTCAGTGCTGTTATCTATACTTTACAAGTATTAGTACACTACCCTATTGCCTTACTTTGGACAGTGGTATGGCTGTCGACAACTATATACATGAACTGGTTTTACCTGCAGTATACACCTCTTACTTGGTATACCTGTGGAGGAATTGTTTGTTAACACTAACTGTTTCTACACATACTCCCAGATTCCAGGTTGATGTTATGCACATACCTGTCCATCTCTTTTTGCACAGACTCTGGGCATGTCTTGACCACTTGCAGGTGAACTGGGACATATTTAGACTATTGCCCTTTAGTGATTTACAACACTCTTATACAGGATTATCTAGACAGTTATATTATGTAGCACAGTGTGGGTGACAGTGATGAGTAATGCCCTATTATTCAGAGCAACTGCAACACTCACAATGCCATACAATACCAGAGTAAACAGTACCAGTACAGGGTATCCATCTTTTATTTTTAAGCACAGTGTTCATATCTGACGGACCTGTGGGAGCAATGCTGCCACACAAATTACCAGATTCCACATTAGTATTATGCACATACATCTCACTCTGTTACTGTACACACTGTGGTCACAGCTTGACAACATGGGGGTGTAGATAGGACATACTTGGCTTATTACTCTCATAACAGTTTGGGGAGTTGCTAGAGTGACCGGTTTGTTCTTATAGATGTGTGACAATAAGTTGTATTTCTTGTTTGCTGCCTAAACGTCTGGGATCATCCCACTGATTCCCCAGGGGGACAGGTGGACAGGCAGCAGATATGGGCCAATTTACTGGACATTCTGGACATATCTGTACAGTTGTGGGGTATGACTCTGTATGCAGCCTACTACCATTCCCAGAATTCGAATCATGGCCGTGTGTGCTAAAAATGCAACAGTTCACGTCTCAGTTGTGTGTGCTATTTGGAGTTGGTTGTTTGTCTCTTCACTTTTTTCTGTCTATGTCTCTCTCAGTTGTACTATATGACCTCTTGGGATTACACCAGTCATATACAGACATTCCTACACATTTTATTTATGTTGTACAGTGTGATTAACAGTGCTTAATACAACAGTACTATTAAGTAATTGCAAATCTACATTACCATATGATACCAGAGTAAACACATGCAGTCCAGCAGTTAGACCTTTCTTGTTTGCTATTATGCTTTTATTTACATACAACTTATATGAGACTCTTCCTGCCCTATTCTCTGGTGTATGCAGTACTTTTTAAATGTACTTGTTGGTTTGTGTACACTGAGGATCTGATGAAGCATTTTTATGTCAAAGCGCTTATCCTGATTTGTATTAAATACAGCCTTATTTAGTATCCTTGAATTTTTATGCTGCTTGCCGTGGTGGTTGTACTGTGCTTTGTTGCTTTCTTTATATATTTATTTGGCACAGTTAGATGTTTAGTTGTTGGTGTTGGCTTGGTTCACACATTTAATTTCCATTATATTTGCTTTTTGGCATTGATTTATTATTCATTACATGTTATATATGTGTTTGATATCCATGATTCATGTGTACATACACTGTATGGAGTCCTTGTGTTTATCAGGGGACTTCAACACTTTATTACAATGACACCTCACATCTGGGCTTACTGCAGTACTCCAGTTCACATATTTATGTTATGTAGTAGGTTATACAACATAAGACTGCATATAGATTCCTTTCACGTGTTCAGTTTGATTTTCCTGTAGTGAGAATTTGTTTGGTGATACCTCAATTGTATGTACTGCTATGATGGCTTAGTGGTTAACTACTGTGACTATAGTGTACAGGGTCCTGGGTTCGTTTCTGGCCAGAACAGTGGCTGTTGCATACAGAGTGATTAAGGCATTTTAAGCAATTGTAAGTGGGTTTGTGTGAAGGTAAGCAATGCTAATCTCTGGATAAATATACTTACAGAGTGTTAGCTTCAATATTGCTTAACCTGTGTGCACATTACTTACCCCCATGCAAGCGGGCTTAAACTCACTTACTACTGCTTAAATATGCTTACTCCCGGTTACTACTGATTAAATATGCTTATTAGTGCTTACACTCGCTTACCACTGCACTAATTTAGACAGTAACATCTAATGATTCTTGGGAAGGTGGGGGATTTAGATACTGTATGAAGTTATGAAGTTATCATTCGTTACACATTCTACCTTCCATTTGTATTCCTGATTCCTGTGTACATATACTGTATGGGGCACATGTGATTATCTGTGGACTTTGCAACATTATGACACTGACACCTCACATCTGCAGTTAATGCAGTACTCCAGTTCAGAAATATATGTTATTTAGTAGATTATGCAACTAAAAATATTGGTCATAAAGTGATTTGACATGGAAAATGGAATGTACTGCAGTGGGACTCAAACTGGGAATGACTGCTCGTAAGGCGAATGCTCTGCCCACTACACTATTGCTGTACTGCTTCATTTGCATATATCTTGTTTTTATCCTCTTCTGCCATTTAAGCTGCATTAACTGTAACTAAGCGATGGGCAAACCTGTGCACCTGCGGTTAAATTTAATTTGTTTTATAAAAAAAAAACATCTTTATATTTGTTGTTTTAACTATTGTTCTTGTACAGGTGGGGGGATGTTGCTGGGGGTATGCGTACACCTATGAGTGGTCCCGCTCATTCTTTTATGACTTGTCGGCTGTTCTTCATTGCAGGGGCATGTATATTCTGAGAGCTCTCCTCTCAGACACACCCCCTGCACTCTTACATGCTCCATGTAAGATTAGGAGCTCAGGCAGCGCGCCTTCATTAATATGCATGGTGCGCTGCCGTTCTGCTCCTAAATGGCCACTTCCGTGCAGGACTAGCTTAGAAGGATAGTGAATCAGGGGGTATGTCTTTGCAGTTATTCTTGGGTACCACTTCAGGTGAATACTTTTATGAAAAAGTATACTGTTGATTTCATTGCTCATTTAATATTTGCTATAGCAGGTGGGTATGTTCTTACAATTCTTGATTTTTCATTTCTTAGTCATTTCTTTATGCACAAAGAATGATTTTGAAATGTTTTCAACCAACTAATTCAGTGTATGTTTGCCTGCAAGGAGTTCATTTTAGCCTGACTAGGTAATCCTTTGCCTTTTGTAGGTTCATAGGTGATTACTAGGCTAATGATCCCACAGGGCCTTTTTAAGCCTAGCCATGCTTCACAAATGTAACTAACAAGTTTTAATACCTCAGGGTTATTTTAAGTGGTATATGTAGGCTTTGGCATGATTGGTGAAACATTTACAGGCTGCCCTTGTCTAACAGAGATGTAGGTGGCAAACCAGAGGTAAATTTTCAGTTCCCATACATTGGTCCAAGTTACACTTGAATTGGGTTGTGGAAGAACTCTGCTTCACATGGATGGGCTGCCTGTTCCACAAAAGCATTATTCTCTGAGACATACACCCATCCCTCCAGCGTGTCCTATTTAAGTTGTAGATGAGGTTTTGATCCCTAGATTCGGAAATTCTGATACTGTTTGTTTTATTGATGGGCAATAGGTCCATCAGAGTTGGATCAGAGGATGATTTCTAGGCTAGATTGCCTCTCAGCAGTCTGTAGGAGATTCAGTTCAGGGATAGTTACTACCTCACATACAGTTACATTAAGTTCTTTAACCATTTTGATTATTAGTATACCATTCTTATCTGATTAAAGAGTTATGTATTTTTATTTTAGCAATTTAAGCTTTCCTGCTTTATTTTCTTACCAGTCTCTTGACATTGGTGTTATAAATGTATTCTCCAGATATATTTGCCTCTCTGTGACTGTACTTCATTAACATTTTGCTATGCCAGAGATGTAATGCAATCAGCAATCTCTTTTTTGGCACCAAAAGATCAGAAAATGCTTTATAGGTCAGGCAGCGATTGACTCTTGCACTATGTAGGAAACAGAGTACAGGGTTATTTAGTGCCTCACTAACTTCTTACTCACATGAAGTTAGACTATGTTATTTAGCCATTGTGCTCAGACAGATTAATTAGTATACCACTCATCTGATTAGAGAGCTATTTTCTTTTAGCAGATTAAGTTTGTCGTCTTTTATTGTATTGCTGATCTTTTGACATTAATGTTATGAATGCGTTCTCTAGATGCATTTGCCCCTCTCTGACTGTACTCCTTTAATATTTTTCTATGACACAGATCTAATGCAATCATCAATCCCCTTTTTGGCACCAAAACATTTAAGAAATTGTACTTGCTACCTTTTGACAGCCCAGCTGTCTTTTTTTCCTTTAAATTTTCTCATTCTATTAGCTAATTAATTGCTTCAGATGGTGGCCACGGTGGTGCAGCAGTTAGCATTGTCACCTCACAGCAAGAGGTACTCCGGTTCGATCCTCGGCTGGGGTGCCTTCTGTGCGGAGTCTGCATGTCCTCGCTGTGGTCGTGTGGGTTTCCTCCAGGTGCTCCGGTTTCCTCCCACATCCCAAAGACATGCTGTAGGTGGATTGGACACTCTAAATTGGCCCTAGGCATGAGTGCATGTGTGTGTGTGCCTTCTGTGGAAGGTTGGGTGCCGGGCTGGCAACTCAACACTGTAAAATTCCACTGCCAATCATGAGCAGACACGTGATCCGCTGTGGCGATCCCTAACAGGGAATAAGCCGAAAGAAGAAGAATTAATTGCTTTAGATCTTTCCAAACTAGGATCCTTGTCTGACTACAGATCTTTGTGGTACCAGATCAACTTCCCCTGGTTAATTTCAGTTAAGAACAGTTTCTTTTTGCCTGTCCATCACCTTCACCCAGCCAACCTGGAAGCACAATATTATGCTTGTTTGAAAATGTTGAGGTAGGCACAGCACTGTCTTTTATGAGCTGAGTCAGTCCACAATAATTCACATCACTGCAGTGTGAATGCAATGTATTCACTGCTACTGTTTACTTTGTTGGTGAAAGATGTATTGTCTGATAAAGTGGGGGTGATGTGCTATATTTGTACTGTTTTCCTCATTAGAACCCTTAGATCAGCAAAGGGTCCCTGAGTAGCTTTCTTCTCAAATAATAATGACTGTTTACACTCTGTGCTTGTCTGCATTCAGCTACATGCAGATAGCTTTTATGATTTAATCATCTTTTGTAGTGTTGATTCAGACCTTCTTTCCTCTCCTTTTCTGTTACCTTGGTTTGCTGGCCTTTTGTCAGTCTATACTGACAGTCGTTAATTACTTTTCTGCCTATCCAGACATGGCAGAAGTGCACTCTCGGTGGCTGTTTGGAGATGGATGGCTTCTCTCTCACAGCTCTGAGTGATATTTACTTGAGCACATGTTCACTCTGTACTCCTGTCACCATATCTGTACTCCTATTCACTTATCTTTGCAATTATTCTTGAGTGCTGTGTAAATTGCTTCTTACTGTATGAAACTGTATGTTGGGCTAAACTGCTCGGTGAATATTCAGTGCAGTAATTGTACACACAGTTACTTTTTTCAATTATTTGACATTTTAATATTCTTGGTCTTTGGTGTACAGCAAATGATTTTGAAACATTTACCTCTGGCCAGCTGAATAAATTGATTTTGGATGATTTGTTGTAGTATTCTTAATCATATTTTATTCTTTATTATTCTGTTTCTGTATATATATATATATATATATATATATATATATATATACACACACACACACACACACACACACACACACACACACAGCTCTAAACTTTTAGTTATGCTTTTCTAGTATTATTTTCTTTCAGCAATGTAGTCTGTCTCCCTTTCTAAGCTAGTGGCAGTCCTCAGCAGAGCCATGCTGCTTGTATGAATGTCTCCCTTTACTTATCTGAGTTATCACTAACAAGGAATGCTTGTCAAGTTCATATACCCAGTTAACAAACAAATTAATAAATCATATATTGTAAAGGAGTATCATTGTATAAAGATTGTACATATGACTTTCTTCATAACTTGCCTAATTACTTTTGACAATTACCTATATTCATTGTCATAATATTCTATGCATATATTCATACACACACACACACACACACACACACACACACACACACACACACACACACACACACACACACACACACACATATATATATATATATATATATATATATATATATATATATATATGGACTAATTTGTCTTTGTGGGAATTTTATTTATACAGGAAACTTTTTGTTACTAAGTCTTATAATCCAGGAACTTTCCTTACTGGACCTCATCTGTAAAAGTAATATTACCCAGTTGCCCCTACACACACACACACACACACACACACACACACACACACACACACACACACACACACACACACACTTCAAAAAATACAAGGAATACTACATAATAGGAATGCAAAGCATACTTGTCCTGCCTGTTATAGTTTGTTTTCCTCGCACGTTATTAATTCGTCAATGCATATGGTACCTTATGTATATTCACTACACATATATGTTATGTTATAAACTCAAAAAGTATTAAATGGAAAACGGACTGCAAAGCAAGCAAAATACTGAAGCTGTATGGTAAGGAACTCATTATAGCCTCTAGGCTGGGATTACTTAAGTGTGAGAAATGGTCTAAGAATTTAACATGACTTGAGTCCTACAAATGAATGAGTTGGAAATACTGTACCATGATAATAGCAAGAACTAGGCACTGTATTTGTGATAGTTTTTGCTGTTTCCTCCTTTAGTCTGGTGAAGTTTGTGAACATTTACAAAACAACTTACTACAAGAACATGTTTTCATAGTAATCATTAGTCAGTATTTTCTATAATTATTTGCATTTATTCAGTTTTCTTAATCTTCTGAGGATAGACCAGTTAGGTTCCAGCAGTTATTTTTCAGCCCCTATAACTGAAGCTTATTCACATGGTTTTACACACACACACACACACACACACACACACACACACACACACACACACACACACACACACATAGAATGCCACACTACATTCATGGATGGCATGCCTGCTTACCGACTTGGATATTATGCAGTTTGGTCCATTTAGTTGTTTATTCTGAAAGTCTTTTTAGTAACATATATTTTCTGGTTGCTGTTTTAAATTTTATATTTATCACTGCTAAAAACTTAAGACATTTTTGCATAGCATCTACATCATGAATTACCTGATTTTGTTATTTGGTTGCAAGTATGACATGGCAGATGACTAGCCTCAGTATCAAGTTTTCATAAATAGCTCTTTATTATGTATCAAATATGTATTTCATGCTATACCTCTTAGCTGTCCTTGATTTTGCAAAATGTTCCCAAGTTTACCATATCCCTTGTCATTTTTTTAAATGCTTTTGCATCTTTGTATTGCTGTTTTCTTAATATTACCTTGTATCCTTTTGTTCCTGGTTTTAAACCCTGGGCTGGTCCACTTGTAACAATGTTCTGTTCCAAATCAATGAACAAACAAATATGAATTACAATCAGTCAATAACACCATGGATGAGATTCACACATCTTATTTTTTTCAGAAAATGCATGTTGATTCACCTCTCACTCTATTAACTTCCTAAATGAATTGGATTAATATTTTTAAATTATTTGATATAGGTCTTTATTCATATTTTATTTTTGGCTTTGTCCTTAATTCTTGTGCAAAGAAGATAAAGGTACCATGTTCTTATTAAGTCAGATCAGTTTTCTGAGTTCTAAAGTTAAAAACTCTGTTAGAATTCTAAGCTCATACAGCATTGAGAAGGCCTCTGGCCAACTATGCCATGGAAGCAAGTAAAATAGATACTTGTTTCACTGCAAAAAAAGGCATTACCAAGAAATCCCAGTCTGAACTGCTAGCTGGGTGTGTGAACATTTAGATAATTAGGTAGAGGCAGAGGTCTAATCAGCTTAGAATCTGGTGAAGGGCAAGCTGTAGACAGAGTACAAGGACAAGTTGAAAAGGTTATAGAGCTAACATGACACGGGCTGGGGGAGTGTGGGGTCATCACAGATACCAGAGCTAACGTGATACGAGCTGGGGGAGTGGGGGTTCCTCACAGATACCAGATTTTGTATTTTTTTGTAAATACAATAACTGGAAAGTGCACATACGTTTTGTTCTGTCTGTTCCAAGTTACAGAACAATTCTTTTAACAGCAGATTGTTTATGCATACAACTTGTAACCTTCTCCACCCAATCGTTTTATGTGCAATAAAATATCTACTGCATTGTGGCAATCCCAGTATTTGGTTTAAATACTCACTTATTCTTCATTCCTAAGGTGAATGCACATTTCTGTCTAGAAACTGTCATATATTTCTCTAGAACAGCAGTGTCCTTTGTTTTGGCAATCACATTTCTGTGCACTTGACTGCACTGTACAATTATAGCTGACTTCACTTGTTATGCTAGACAAACACCCATTTCATCCTGCCTTCATTAAACAGAGACTGCAGATGCAGCCCACACACCAACCACACCTAAACTGATCACAGGGATATTCATACTTATTATCATTTGCAAAACTTGTACTTCCACTGGTATTCACAGTGGAGCAGATGCAACAGAAAACCCATAGAAGGTCCCTCCCACCTTCTGCTCTCCCTCCCACCTCCTGTAAACCCACAAGCAGATGTTTACCAGTAGCACTGGTGAAGTTTCTCAGCATTACCTCCTACACATGGCATTCCTAAGTTACTAAAAGCAACTGGGACAACTGTAATTGTTTTCACTGAAGCAAGAAGCTTGCAGACTATTTTATTATCTTTATACTAAATCACTGCAGTACTGTATGTTCAGCATTATATTTTTTAAACAGAACTCTATGAATGGGATGTTTGCCTACAACTGAGACACAAGAGAACATTAAATACACAGAGTGCTGTTATTCTAAACTGCCTTAGGACTGTTAACCCAGTTACAGCATTACTAATGTGCAACCCACCCACTACCCACATTATGAGCAAGCATAGCATGTCCATTACAGAAGAGCTTGCTGATCTAATCACTGGCATGGCTACCATGACCTCAAGTTACACATTCGTATCTGATTGGATTTTCACATTGAAAGTAAAAATCTCTTCAGAAATATGCAGTGGCTCCATTAGTTGTCTGAGTGTCTCTGTTGCTTTACCTCTGATAGCAACACATTAATGGACTTTTCTTTGTGACGAGAGATGAATTGGGTCACATAACCTGTTTACGAAGGCCATTTGGATGTCATGAAGTCCATTAGTGAGCACCCATAATGAATGTTATCAGTGCAGTCGTAGGTTCTTTGTATTTAAGTGCTCAGTACAATTAAAGGTTCCTTGCAAATAATACAATTCAAAGGATCCAGCACTTTTACTTATAATAACAGAACTTTGCATAACCCATACAGTTGTAAGGTATAAAATCATTCATGTCCTTATTTACAGTTATATTTTCAGAAGCTCACTTCCATACCATGGGAATTCACTGGGTAACAAAAGTATTTCCTTTTGATATTTTGCTGGACTTAGATTACATTGGTAAGTATGGGATATGATTTCATCATATGATAGCCTTTGTTTCAAAACCACTAACAATGCAGTTATCAGGGAATCCTTGTAACCAAATTGCTGTTTGCAGTGTCAGTAGCTCCTTTTAACAAATGAGGAATAATGGTAAACTAAGCGCACAATGGAAAACTGTGAATACATGATGATGAGGTATATACTGTATCTGTCATATCTAAAGAGATATAGACCAGTCCCACCCCCACACCAAGTGACAACAATCTGTAATACACCTAATTAACTTGAAGGGGCCAGGGGGTGCAGAGCCTGAGGCACTACTATTCATTTCTTCAAATACCTGAGTTAGTAATTTACATTTTTCAGATTGCAACATATAATAAGGAGATTCTCCCAACAATGGCCATCATGATGCCTTCAGTATTGCTAAGATGTCCATATTTACTGGTCTAGACAGTGCTATGGCACACAGATATTATGCACACAAGGTAACAAAGTTTAAGTTAAGAACTCCTTCGGCAGGCCAGGCTACACATATAATACTGTTATTCTTCTTCTTTTGGCTTTTCCCTGTTAGGTGTCACCACAGCAGATCACCTGTCCACTCATGATTGGCAGTGGAGTTTTACAGTGTCAAGTTGCCAGCCCGGCGCCCAATCTTCCACAGACAGCACACACACACACACACACACACACACACACACACACACACACACACACACACACACACACACACATACACCTAGGGCCAATTTGGAGTGTCCAATCCACCTACAGCATGTCTTTGGGATGTGGGAGGAAAGCTGAGCACCAGGAGGAAACCCACATGACCACAGGGAGGACATGCAGACTCCGCACAGAAGGTACCTCAGCATTGAACCAGAGAACCTCTTGCTGTGAGCCGGCAATGCTAACCACTGCACTACCATAGCCACCCTATGTATAATACTGTTATTATCCTTAGTATTTCCAAGATCCCCAGAATCACTGGCTTAGGCAGCAATGTGACAAACTTGATGTTAAATACATAAGGCCACAAGGTCTCATCATGGTGCGTAAACTACCTCAGTAGCAGTGTTATAATATTAGCTCTGGGATATGGTGAAAGCAAGAATGCAAACTGACAGTGTAGTGACATTCTGCTAGAAGCAGGATGCAACATATTAGAAAAGAAACTTATTTGCAATCCAAATTGCCCTGTTACAACCTAAATATTGATCAATCAGTCCATCTATTAATCCAATGATTCATCCATTTTATGTACCCTCTTTACATATTTCATGATTCTGTGAGGAGTTGCAGCCTTTCCTGTCAAACAAAAAATGTATGGCAGAATCATTCTTGGGTGCACACACACACACACACACACACACACACACACACACACACACACACACACACACACACACACACACACACACACACACACACACACACACACACACACACACACACACACACACACACACACACACATACAAACATAAATGCACATAACCTTCAAGCATACATACACACATATACCTCTGTATATATACACACACACACACACACACACACACACACACACACACACACACACACACACACAGACACACACACACACACACACACACACACACACACACACACACACACACACACACACACACACAGACACACACACACACACACACACACACACACACACACACACACACACACACACACACACACCTTGGGGCAGTTTTGAACACTGACATTTTTGTAAGAGGGAGGGAACTGGTGACCGCAATGAAAATCATGGTGGCACACGGCGAACATGCAAGGTCTGTAAAGAAGCCATCCCAAGCAGGTGCTGGACAAGAGGACAATGCACTTTGAGGCTACAAAATGCAGGGATGGAGAAGGCCCACTTGACCATCTGCCGTACCACTGCACCTCTTTCTACTAATCCAGTTCCAAGCATGTGCATGCAGTCATCATGCTCCTAATGAAGTCCATTCCCCAGGCACACAGACATATCAGTCATATTTTCCTTGTTTCTGTTGTACTATTTAATTTCATGTTGCATTATTCAGTAACATTGGTTAATAAAAAATTATATCCCCTTATACTCTAATCCGTAGCATATAAGTATATTAATCATACCCTTCCCAAACCCTTACCATCTGGTTCCCAGAACACAAATACATCAATAATATCCTTTTACCTCCTAAGCAGCTCATGCCCCATCGTATGCACATTAAATAGCAGCTGCCCCCTTACCTTTTAGTTCAGTCTCTTTTGCACTTATAGATACTTTTTTGTCTCCCGCCCAGCCTACATATACGCAGTCCTGACACAAAGACATATGTGTTCTATATCACACCCTTGCTCTTTAGACAGTTGCAGACAAACTAATTACATTCACTCCACTGACCCATACAATTCAATTCCTAGCATAACTCCAGATCAATCCCTTCCATGCCTTCATTTGTTATTCAATCTCTGGTATACAAATAATCATATCTCCTCCTCACATCTTTTGTAGTTCTGACTATAGCACAGATACATATTTAGTCCATTATCCTCTCACCTATTACCATTAAGTTACCAGTACTCAGATATATTAATGATGCTCCATATTTCCATGCAGGTCAGGCATAAGTAAATATACAGATGATCATGGAGTTTGTTTTCTAGAACATTTGTATTTGGCCCCCTACTCCATCCGTGACCTGATATAATAGACATGAAATACAGCATTAACCCAAATGTTCCGAGCAAAGCACATCGCATTATGCGTAATCAGTCATTTGCACAAGGTGTAAGTTTGCAGATCTGACAGAGTCATAATGAAAACAAAATTACCATTTTATTTTAATACTGCAGGGGATCTGTGTAACACAGAACCTGGACAAGGCTGTGCTACCTCAGCAATGCATATTAGTTTGCATGGCAGATGAGATGGGTGCGGGTGACAGGAAAGAGCAAAGCAGAAACTTGCACCACAACTGTTGAACACTCACAAGTATGAACGGTGATATGTAACTGTGTTTAATATACACTAATTCTGAGACTGCTGTATCTTGGAGAATGAATCTTACTGCAGGGCGCAATCATTTCAGAGTTAGTATATAAAAGTGCCGTGGCAGTTGGGATGCAGCCATCCTATACGTATATGAGTCAGCGACTTATTGTTGTGCTTTTCTTTTTTTTGTTACAGAGGTTGTATTTCCCTCACTTCTGTGCAAGTGTGAAATTCGTATATATAAATAAGGGGCTATCGGAGCCCCCTGCAAAAATGCCTTTTCTATTTTTATCATACATCCAGATTGCATTTCACAATTTAAAAAAAAAAAGTCAATGAAGAGTAACTTCTATCACACTGATTCAGTACAACATGAGTAAAATATAGCAGTGCAGCCCCCTATGTCAGGGGATGCATGGTGTTCAAAATACTTTTACATTATTGCACTGAGTTTCAGTTTTACTTCTTAGATTTTGAAATCATAGTCACAGTTTTGACTTTCAAATTGTTGTACTGTGAACTTTAGTCATGCATCTGAGTGGTATCTGTCATGTCTCTGTCAGTGGTATGAGATTGCCTGGTACCACATGACCGAGCCTTATCCTACCTACCTAGACTCCTCTGAACTAAGGTTTACTGCTATGCCTGCCGAGGGGGCTAGCTGTACAGACTGCATGTCAGGATTTTATATCATGCACCTGGTGAATTCATCACCACCGCTACTCTCCATTGCCTTTACAACTTGCACTATTCATCAACAAAAAGATAGTCTGCATAACTCTTTGCTGATGAGATGATGTGTGTAATGACAGATGACAGTGGTGCTCCATTATGTTGAAAAGTCTAAAGTCATTATGCCTTAAGTTATACATTGTGCAAGGTGCCTGCCATGAGGTATGCATAACTTCTTTAGAAAGCCTCATATCCATGCCATTAGCTAGAATGGTTTGCATAAAAATATTGATCTGTGAGATGGAAGATGAAACAGATGAGTCTCACTTCTTCTACCTCTTAATTGTTCTGGGATGTTGTGACTGCATGAACAAGTCTGAATCTTTGCCTTTCTTTTTTAAAATATTTTAGCAAGGATGAAAATATTAATCTATTTTTAACTCATGTGGAAGACTCAACAATATTATAACAGTAGCTAGGAAGCCCAGTACAGACATTAGTATACTGCAATCCTGAAAAAAACATGGCTGCTAACAGTGAAAATTCTGGTAGTGCGAACATTTCAAAACATAGGCTCAAAGGGAAGTGCATGTAAAATAAGGATTTTTGGAATATCCTAATTATGCTACTAGTGATGACCATTTCCTTTAAAAGTAGTATCTACTTAGAACTGAACATTTTCAGCACTTTTTGAGACTTCTTCTGAATGACCTACAGTTGAAGGCTAAAATATCAGGAAGAAAATAGTTGTACTGACATCAAAGCTGACTGGTTTTTTTTTCCTGGTTTGTCTGAATCTGTGTTTTATAAACTAATAAAGACTGCATTCCAGTTTAGAAGCCCCAACAACCAATGTTAAGCATACCAAGAGGATTAATAATATAAACATATTAAGTGTGAATTCCTTCATAGCAAATTGATTATTGGGCTGAAAAAAGTTATGTCCGTGGATGAAGATGGGACATGTGTTTTAAGACAAAATGAAAAAAAGAAAGAGAGAAACTGTGCCAACCCAGAGATCTTCCCCCTAAAGCAGTGCCCATACAGTACCCTATTAGTTTTTAGAGGAGGGACAGCAACGATTACCATAGTGGCAGTGAAGGCTAATGTAATAGATATAATGAATCGTCTAGAAGTTCTCAGTTTCTCAGGGTAATATAATAATGTGATAAAAACTTGATTAGTGTAATGTCTGTTTCTTTAATTGACATGAGAATGAGAACTGTGGCTTATTTAAGGGGTCTATTATTCCTTGAATAAATATCATATTGATAAAAGACCACCTAAATGGACTTTTTAGGACATGGCAGCTAATTCATAAGCTCTGCAATATAACAGCAGTCTCCAAGACATGTTTGTCTTGTTGAAAGTGATGGTTAAAGCAGTCTTGCAAGCTGCTACAAACAAATTTAAGGGAGATGACATGGAAACAAGAACAATATGTTGCAATTTTAATTGCAGAAGCTGCAGGAATGGTGAGATACTGTTGTACAAGAATGTATGTTTTAAGTAAATGAGCTCCAGTTATGATCTCGTTGTCTAGACACCGAGGTAAATTGCTTAGAAAACAGATTTTGGTAAAAATAATTTATGGGTGCTGTCTGCCATAAAGAAGGAAGGCCCCAAAATGTAAATTTATGCAGCAAGTCATACTGAAGTTCCTTCAACTCACAGCTCATTGTGTACTCAAGTAAGCACACCATTTTACATCAAATATAGAAAATAACAGTTACATACAACATCTGATTTTTAAGGCTTCTTGATTATAACCCAGTATTTGGGTTGTGCATCTTATAAAGTCAAGCAAAGTGGAGATTGTTCTAAAGACTGCTGGTAGAGCAATTCAAATCACACCTGATTGTAATAAATCTCTATTCACAAAGGAGAAGGTGACCTAAGACTTCAGTGTTCATCCAAGTTTCCCTGTACTGTTTTATGGCAATGTTGAGGGTTTTTTAGACCGAAACCACTCTCAAAAAATGTCCTGCAAGTAAGAAGTCACCCATCTGTACACCACTATCCCAGATGATACTCTCAAATCTGGATCAGCTTCTGCAGATTCTAACTGGAGGGGTAGAGCAATGTCTGCAATTGTTTGCTAGTCCCTTGAAGGAAAGAGGGTTAATTACAACCTCATATCAACTTTAGCAACAGAACTCTCAGTCACAAATTTCAGTAGCCAACAAGTTTGTTGCTTTGCAGAAACTCAAAGAAGATCCTGAGACACCTGTGGAGAAATCCACTTTTTCAACACCTGATCCAACATTACAAGAATTTCAACAATTAACAAATGAGCAGAAATGCTAAAAACTTGTTGTCACTGTTCCAAAGTGTAGTGAGGCTGGATGATGTAGCTTGTTCTTTATTCCTTGGTTTAATGTTTCTAAGTGAGAGGTGTAAGGAACACAGTGTGTATATAGTAATATCAGGATATCAGGCCAGTATATTACTCTTTACTTGCATGAAAGGTTAGCATCTTGATTTTATGGTTTTTGCAGAAAAAAACAAAATATACATACACTTAGAAACATACAATAGACCTGCTGCAAGATATAATTGCATTAGAGTTACAGGGAACAGTTTATTCAACTAAACAGCTAGGATACTTATTTAGCAATAAAATGAGTTTATATATTAAAAGAAACAAAAGAGAGGATGAGATATGTAGTGAGGAAGAAAAGAGTTGAGTTTGAAAGAAGAAGGAAAGGAGTAAATGAAGAGAAAAGAGAAAAGAAAGAAGGGGAAGATTAACTGCAGTAGTAAGAGCATAGAAAGGAATTGTTTAAGTTTGTTTTAGAATAGCTTTAAATAGTGGGAGGAAGTTATGGAGTTGGGGTAGTTGGTTCCATATTTTGCCCATATTTTGCCAACAGTTCTTGGACAAGGAGTTGGATATCTTAAAGTTTTTTTGATAAGTATTTTGAAGATTCTGTTTTCTTTGTTGAGGTAGTTCTTCAGATGTATGAATTTTGGAGGTGAGATTTCTTTAGAAGTGTGGTGGGTCTGGGGTGGCTATGAAGTTGGTGAGTGTATTTGGTAGGAGTGGGCAATTTGTAGTCTAGAGATAGAGATTTTGGTAGTTTTGATTGAATATAAATCTATAAGGAGAATCTGATAAAAATGAGTCCTATAAGGAGCATCTGTTGTTATATGTAGAAAGTTGTTGTACTTAGAAAGGTTTAGAGAGGTTAGTAGTGAGGTAGTAAGTGGTAGGTAATTCTAGCTTTTCTTTAGTTATGGTTTTTAGCTTTGGGGAGTAAGAAAAGTTTTGGGTTAAGAGAACCAAGTTTTCTGTTGGTAGCTTGTAGCTACCGTTTTTTGTTAGGATAGCTTTTATTAGTTGATGATCAATAATGTCAATTTTAGTGTTTTGGGTGGTGAAAAAGAGTTGTACCATCATTGGATGTTTGAATGTTGTGTGAAGGTAGAAGGAATATGATAGGTGCAAAAGAGCAGGAGTTTGGTTTTTTTTAGTTTTGGGAGGAGACAAGAATTTGAGATTGATTTGAGAACCATTTGTGTGAATTTTTTTTTGTGTGTGTGTGTGCAGTCTGTCTGTGTGGCTGAGGAGATTATTATGGAGTGTCATGCATATTGAATGCAAGTTGTGATTTGAGAGAGGGCTAGATGGGTCATTCATTAAAAATGGGAGAATAGTAGAGGGACCTAAGATAGAGTCCTGGAGGACCCCTAGAGGTTGGGAGGAGATCAGAGAGATGGTTATCCCAGAGGTACTGCCTGTTTCTGTTTATCCAATAGATACGAACCAGCAGCTGGCAGGCAGGGACTAGAGAGAGGGAGGAGGGATTTTAGAGGGAGGGAGATAGAGATGGGTGACCATATCAAAGGCTTTTGGTAGATGGAAGAAGAAAGCTGAGGAAGAGGTGTTATTGTTTCGGTTTTTGTTAATAGAGTCAGTAAAGGATAGTAGGGCTGTGGTAGTACTATGGAATGGTTTTCTTTGCTTTCCATCCCTTTATACCTTAAGTGAAGTATTTGGTCTGCACATGGCACAATGGCACATATTAAAGCTATACTTACAATTATGAGGCATATGTACAGTCAGCCCTTATTCACTAAACTGCAGGGTTTGGATTTCTTAAGGTTATGGAGCTAATGATGCATCTTGGGGTAGGGTCTTCTTTTCATGCCTCCCACCCATGCTTCAAACCATCCATGGGATTGCTCAGTGGTCTTTTGCTATTGATGGTTTCTTGCTTTAAGGGGTTCATTTCTGACATCCTGACCCTATGGTTTATTCACAACTTAGGGTATGGTCAGAGTAGACTACACTGTCAATAGTTATTAATTCTGTTGTCTCATATCACATAGTTGGATGTGGATGCTCACTTTTGCTTGTCTCCCAGAAGGTCTCACAGTCACTAATGTGCACCATTATTTTGAAGAGTGGAAGATTTGTAATGCAATGTTGTGATAGAGTTTTATAGAGCTTTCCTGCACAGCCTTTTCGTTATTTTTGTTGGTAGGATTCAGTCCCCTAGGGCAATAGCATACATTTAAGGCCTTATTCAAGACCTTTCACTTCAATATGCATGAAGAAGATTGCAACCACAATGATATGATTATTCATAGCTTGTTCAAGAGGTTGGGTGTACTAATTCACTGTATTACAGTTTAATCAATCAAAAAACAAAATTCAGTATTTGTAGAGAATGAACTATTTGTGAGTATCCTTTCAGACTATAACATAGCCATGTTAGTAATAAAATGTTTGAATATACACCATCTTAGTCCCTTGATGCTTTGGATCATTGCTACTTAAATGCCAACAAGATAAACTTTACCTGGAGACTATAAATAACATTTCTAGGCCCATGCTGACCTATAGGAAGTGGACACTTGGAAGTGATTAATTCTTGTATATGAATCACTATTCACTTTTAGTATTCAAAGAAGTCAAGATATGAACCTTTGATGTAGGAAAACAGAGGGGGAAATCTCTGTAAAAGAAAGAAAATTCAAAACTTGGAAACCTGAAAGTAAGCAACTGGAGTGACAGCTCCGATCCCATAAATAAAAATTGAATGCAGCCATATTTAATGACCTCCACAGGAAGTGGGAAAGGGTCCAGCTTTTTCATTAGCCCAATCAGCAGACAAACAAATATTTCTGTCTGTCTATCTATCTGTGTGTCTGTCTATCTGGATCTATGATGGAAAGGGTCCGGGAATTAAAATATAGAGGCATCAGGAGGGTCTAAATGTTTCTTGGTTGAGCTATCGGTATGATCAGTTGAAAAGTGGTTTTCTGCAGTGCATGTATGCTCATTTCTGATTAATAGTTCACCAGTGAGTTTGATGTGGTGTGTGCACGTGCGCGTGTCTGGTCTTTCAGCAGTCATGATGTAATTTATTGGTTTCCAAATGCACATTCTATGATTCATTGCCCTAGATTCAGGGTATGAGCTCAGAATTTAAAAGGTTAGATGCTTCTTCAGAAAATGCTAAGGAATGAAAGATGGTTTGTTCTTTTCAGTAGAATGTGGAACTTCCCTTCCAGATTAGCAAAACAATGAACAATTAGACAGTCAGAGTGTCTGGAATGAAATATTATCTTTTAGGTGGCCTCAATAACATCTGGCCTAGAGTAAGAAATTCTTTGGTGGTCTGTAAATTGAAGGCTGTAGGATGCTTCAGGGGTGGCAAAATCTTTTTTTGCAGCTATTTTTGGTTTCCCATGGCTGACCATCAGCTTCCTCCCAGTTCCTCTCCTCATCCATGTGGCCTACTGAACTTGCCTTTGCCTCCACTGGGCTATACCCAACTCATGTCTCAAAGGGTGTAAATATATCTCCTCAAAGAAGAACTAAATAGCAAAATAATTGATCTATTTCATACTCAGGAAGTAGAGGTGGTCCCATAGCAGCTTTAAATCTAAATACTAATGGACAGACAAATTCCATGTGTATAGGATACAAAACATGGCACCCTTAGGTATTACCTGTAAAGTATTGATGGATAGACAAGACATACCCCTACAGGGTATAAGACATGGCATCCATGGGTACTATCTATGAAGTGCTGATTGTCAGACAACACTTCTTTGTACAAGACATATTCTTAGACAAAATGTTGCTGGATAGACAAGATATCTCCTTAAAGAATGCAAGACATGAATGACAGGATTAGTCTATGCCTTCCTCATTCAGAGCTACATAATAGCAGTCCTTCAATACTTAATGAACTATTGGAGGCCCTCTGTGCCAGCAATTGCATTCATGGCTTTTAAACTCATACATAAATGGCAAAACCCATCAGTAAGTCTCAAAAGATTAACAATATCACAGGAGGGTATTTATTGGAGATGTAATTAGGATGGGGCAGATTGTAATCATTTCTTGCTGTTTGCCCAGTGGTGGTTGAATACTGGGAGAAGTTACAAGAAGCTGCAGCCTGGGCCTTCCGGTTGCTCCTCTCCCTACCAATAGATAACGCTTTCTAGCTTTTCTGGAACACTGTACTAATCAGCCTTTTATTTTAAGTCCACCGTGTTTTATATGGCAAGCCTGATATCTGGAAACAGTTCTTAGGAGATGTACCCACTCTGTCTTTGTATCTTTATACCTATAAAAACAAACTTGTTAAGGTAACTGCTCTTATACATAACCTCACCCAAAGAACACCTCTTTTGAATGTCTTTTTGATTACATTCCTTTATTGCTGGACTAATGTGGTCACAATTTTAGCTGATGGCTCTCTCATTGCTATCAGTGGTTTAATGTTTATTCTGACTGTGTTCAAACTGGTATGCTAGTTGTTGTTATACATATAAACTAATATTCTGGACATTATGTATTTTTGTATATGGCTTAACCAGTCTTCAAATTCACACGTTTTATGTATGTATAAGATTGTGCTAATACAATTCTTTCTGACTGGAAATGTAATTGTGTGTTTATATTCTCCACGTTGACTGATTTTGATTCCATTCATTGTATTTAAAGTCTGAGTTTTATGCGAAAAATGATGTGTCCTGTTTGATCATTCTATTCACACATACAAGCTCTAAATGCCTTTGACGAAGCCATCTTCTAATGAAAAGAATGTTACCTAAAAAAATAAACTCTGACATCTTCTGAAATTTAGTGTGACAAAACAGTTTTAGGGTATTATGGAATGAGTGACAGTCTGATTTCCCTGAGACTGTAAGCAAAACTTCAGAATTCTATGTGTAACACATTGTTTTGTTTTTTTTATTTGTGCTGAAAATTATTAACTGCAGCTAGAGATTAAACCTGTGAAACATTTGAAAATAATCAAGGTATGGTATATGAGTACTTTAAAAGCGTATTTGATAACCAGTAGCTAGCTTGGCAGTTTACCTCAGAAGATTGTGACTATGAATTGTTAATGAGTTTAGTACAGTAGTTATAGGTTTGATTCTCTCAGTTTCCAATTGCATATATGTGTAATGCTGGGTAAGTTATTTAGCCATCCAGTACTTCTCAGTCACCTTAAAAAATGTATTTGCCTTAATGGGCTTACCCAGTTAATAAATTAAAAATAATATGTCTTTTAAATAGGCTGTATTAATTTATGTTCAGTAGTTTATTAAAAACATAATTTTGCTGTGCTGTCATGTTTACTATTATCATCATCATTATTATTATTATTATTATCATTATATATTTTTCTTACTATTATGCTTACATACTTGAGATGCTGTATTTATTTCTTAGATGTCATGGTTGTCATGATAGTGGAACCACACACAAAATTGTCAGTATGTAAGTAAAAGCAGAGATAGCAAATAGCTTTTTTACCAGTATGGCAAGGGATAATGCTTTGGACTGTCTGAATTATTAAGTTCAACTGGATGACAGACTGAGATGACAGCATGAATATGTGAACCTGCTTTAAATAAGAATGCATTTTCTTTACCAAATACTTAATAGAATGATGCATCCAAAATCACCATTCTACATTTATTAATATCAAAATATGTAAAAGCTTTCATGCAATACCATGCTTTTTGAGAATGTATGTGCATCTGGTTGTTTGCTTTCTGGATTTGCCATCAGTTGCTAGAGTTCACTGGATTTTAGATTTGATTTCTGAAAGAATATAATTTGGAAATGTAGGTGACAATAAGGGAGGTGCATATGGCCGGGAGCAATGAAAACTTATTTATGTATGAACAGGAAGAGGAGCACTTCTATTTCAAGATCCCTACCCATCACACCTTGTTCTCTTTCCACAGATAATAATTTTGTGGAATATAATGAGCTCTAAAGAGGCATTATTCATAATATGCATGCATGACACAAATAAGCACTTACATTTACAAGTTGGTGGCTTTATAATAGCATACATTTTTGGGATTTTGTGAAGGGGGCTTATAAGCTGACCAACAATGATTACAAAACTGACACTGATTAGGTAATTTAGAATCATTGACACTCCCAACAACCACCCCAAAATTTTAACCTTGTGCCTGAGTCTTAGAAAAAAACACAAAATATCAGCCACAGGAAAGTTTTTATTTTATTAAACAAAATCAGTTATGCTATTTTTAGCAAAGTGTATAAGGAAAAGAAAAAAAATCTCAGACAAAACAGCCAGAAGGCATGGCTAAAATATAAAAGAAGGATGCAAGTACCCTAAATCGTTCAATATTGAGTATAGCTGCTTAAATGGACATCTAAAGAAATTTGGAGATAATGCTACACTTTGTTAAAAAATGAATCAGTTATAATAAATTAAAGGAGTAAAACAAAAGAAAAGAAAAGAAAAAAGTAATCTGATACAAAGAAACCCTGTGATTGAAGTGGTTAATAAACAGTAACAGTTAGTTGATGGCACTAGGAAAATTCAGTTGTGTATGTACATAGTACAGTTGTGTTAGGAAACTTATTATAACAATAGATATTCAAATGATCACTGCTGCAGTAGCCTTAGCTACATGGGTTATATCATGCTAAGGATATAGCACCCAGCCAGCTTCAAAAGTTTCAGAGTACCTTCCATACATGCAAACCCTTAGTTACTTTGAGCTGAGCTGACTAAAAAGACAGGTTTGGGTGTAAAGCCCTCTTCAGAGCCAGCAGAGAGACAGAGGCTAAGGCTCTGTCTAAGCCAATGCTAGGTAAATAAAAATAAGGGTCTTCACCCTGGCAACAAAAATGTACAAAATTAAGGGGAATGGATGGAGAAAGCAGTTACTGCAGCAGTGACCATTCAAACACCTGCTGTTATAGTAAGCTTCCTTACACAACTGTACTATGTTCATCAAACATATCACTACTGCAGTTAACTATATGGGTAGATTGCCACAGCTTAAACTGAATGGGAGAAGGAGAAATGATGGTCCTGGAGAATGGTCCTAGCAAAACCTGTCCTAGACCCGGAGAAGCTCTCTAGATTATAGATCTTCTTAAAAGTGCAGACAGAAGACCAAGTTTCTGCTTCTGGAATATTTCTAGAATCCATCCCTTTCCAAAAAGCCACAGACAACGTCAAGGCACTGGTAGAATGAGCCTTGACACTAATGGAGGAGTAAGACAGGCCAAAGGATAGTAACTCACACAGATAAAGTAAATCCAGAGAAGCACTAGCCCTGAATGGGTGCTGGTTCCTTTTGTGGCACCATCTAGACAACCTTTTCCATTTATTAATATATGACTTTCTTGTAGCAGGTGTTCTTGTCTCCTTTAGTACCTGCTGCACATCCTCAGAAAAACAAGTGCCTAAAAGGAATTAAGAGTCTATCATTTAGGCAGTCAATTGTGGTTGTACGGTGTTGGGATGTATGAAATACCCCTTGTTTTGTGTGAGCAGGTCCAGTTTATGAGAAATTGCCCTGGCCATTTCCAAAAGTAAAGAGAACCACTGCTGCATGGCCCAAAAGGGAGTCACCACAACAATCTTTGAAGAGTCCTTCTGAATATTCATTATAACCCTGGATATTAGTGGAAAGGGTGGAAAAGCATATAGGAACATTCCTGTCAAGGAAAAGAAAAAAAAAAAACATCCGTCTTCCAGGCCTTCTTGCATGGAGCCCTGGAGCAGACTTTTGCCAACTGATTGCTTTGAGTGGAGATGAAAAGACCTATTTTAGGTGTTTTCCACAGCTAGATCAATTACTGGAACACCATTGATTCAGTTTCCATTCATGAGAGTCCTGGTCTTGCTCAGCTTGTCTTCCATGCAATTATGTTCTGATGGTATGTAAGATGCATGTAGTGTGAGATTGTGCTAAAAAGCTTCCTCCAAAGCTACCATTGCTAGTCTGCACAGAGTGTAAGATCTGATCCCCCTCCCTTTGTTTAAGTACCACATCACTGCAGTGTTGTCTGTAAACACTTGCAGAGGTCCCAGGGACCAGAGATGATCAAGAAAGTTGATAGAAATTATAGGAGCCAAAATATGTTTTATGTTTATGTGTTTTGTTCTGTCTTTTCTGTTCTTCAGACCTTGCAAATTTATCACCACAGGGACTGCTTCCTAAGAAAATCTTAAAGCATCTGTTGCAACAGGCTGTGCTGGAGCTAGGAGGGAGAATGGGAGACCTGGATTCTGATAAATTTGGTATCTCCACCAAAAAGTCTCCATGTTCACAAATCCCAAAACTGGACTCTGAAATGTCAGTGGGAGTTGATGCTGGTATTATACAGATTTCAGGTACCACTGGATTTTTCTCATGTAGAGTCTTACAAGAGGGATCATGAGAATTATAGAATCCATGAGGCCCAGAATCCTGAGAAATTCCCTGGCTGGATCAGGAACAAATCTGGATACAGACCTACTTTTTTTCTTGTGGAAAAAAGCTCTTTAAAATTAGGTGCCTAGGAGATACACCAAGAAAACAATCTTGAGAGAAACTGTCAAACAAGACTTTTGCACATTTTCCTGGAATCTCAGTCTGTGTAGGACATCCTTTACCCACTGTAGACATTCCTGATACTTTAAAAAAGACTCTGTGAAGATAATAAGCATTCACATTAAGTAAAAATGTGAAAACTTTGCAGTCTGAAGTAGGCTATCACAGGAGCCAGATACTTTGTGAATGCCTTTAGACCAGCAGATAGATCAAAGGGTAATGCAGAGAAGTAATAACCTGATCCAGACAAAGAAAGCCTTAAGAAGCATCTGAAATCAGGATCTAAACAAATGTGATGGTATGTATCTTTTAAATCTAATGTCAACAGAAAACTCAAATGGAGAATAAGAGGTAATAAGTTGTGAAGGGATAACATTTTGAACTTGGACACTATCACAAACAACCTAAGAAAAGAAAGATCCAAAACTGGTCTACAAGATTTTTCTTTCTTTGGCACCAGAAACATTATTGAATAAAACCCTTTTCCTGACTGAGGAGGAGGGATTGCTTCTATCACCCCATGAGAAAGGAAATGTTGAGTGATAGGAAGGAAAAGAGGAGTTTAGACTGGTGGATGAGGGGGAAATCCCTTGAAAAGGAGGAAGAGAATCCAACTGCCATCTGTAACCTTGATGGATTATTTTCAGAACCCATCTATCTGAAACTTTTTGCCAAAAAGAGAAATGGAGGCTCAGACTTTCTGGAAGGATTAAGGATTTGCCAGAGTAGGAAGGGGGTGGGGAGTCTTGCTGATAGTCATTCAGACTTATTAGGCTGTCCTTTGTTCTGGGAAACTCCTCCTTTCCTTTTGGAACCTCCATGCCATTACATTTTAAATTCTTGCTTATCAGCAACTTGCTGAATTTACTTACTTTGCTTTTTAAAGAGGGTTGTAGGGGAAGGATTAAATACCTTACCAAACTTGGAAAAGGAAGACAAAAAAATCTGAGAAATTCTTTGAAGCAACTTACCTTTCTTGTCACACTTTTTATGGACCTCTTCAGAAATGGTCTTAAAACTAAATCTCTGTCCAAGGGAGAATTGACATTTTAAATTTTAACATCTTCTGGAGACTTGCTTAGAACTCAACAAGCAAGTCCCATAAGAGTTCCAGTGGCAGCGGTACTGGAAGTAGCATCAGCAGAATCATAAGCATATTTCATATAGTGAGTATCCACTTGAGACACAAAAGCAATCAAATTACGCAAGACAGTTTTTTCATTGGAAGAGGAAACAGATGTTATAAAATTACTCATGTTTTCAAAAGACTCAAGCATAAACTTTAACCTATGAGCTTGGCAGTTTAGAAATGTAAAACAAGTGCTGCAGAGAATACATTTTTTCCCAAAATCTATCAAAAGCTTTACACTCATTGTCAGAAGGAGAGAGATATTTAGCAGCAGCTGGGTTCACCAAAGCACTAGCTGCTGTGTCTGATGTCGAATGAGTGTATAACAAACTTACAAGATTGAGGAACCTTATACAATCTATCTGTTTTTTGGAGGTGTGCTTTCAGGCAAGTTACAGGTTGTGTAAAAAATCCTCCACTGCTGAAAGAAGAGGGACAATTGAGGTAGATTCTGGAAAATCCATTTGTAATAAATCACAACACTTCTTTAGAAAGAGTAGAGTGTCATTATGTTCCTATTGAAACAAACGACTCATTCTGGAAATAGTTTCAGAGAAAGAAAATATTTCAAAGGGACTGGCAGAAGCCACACTCTCTTCAGAATCTGTATCAGGAACCTGAGAAGGCAAAACAGAATCTGTCTCTTCACAATTACTTTGTAGTTCATAAGCTTGAACCACTTCAGAAAACAAAGAATCTATTTTTCTTTTACCAGAAACAGCTAAACTGGAGGGGTCAAGAGCCTGAACTAAAGCCTGGGCTACGCCCAATAAATCACTCCTGTCCAGAGTGACTGAGACAGAAGAAGAAATATGTCTATGTTTTTGTTTCTTTTGGACAGGAATTTCTGAAGAAAGAGACCTATTTTTACCAGGAAAAGCTGCCTTAGTGATAGGCATAGCATTATGGCCAAGCAGAGAGGTATTCCCTTCCCCTTATCTCCAGACTGACAAAAGTGTCTTTCCCTTGCCCACCAGGGGCACTGTAATAGCTGCAGAGGCCATGTCTAACCCCCAGTTCATGGAACTGTAGTTACTACATCAGAGCACGCTAAGGAAAAGAATCTGAGAAATATAAAATGGCCACAGCAAGACCCCTATCTGCAAATGAGGCACTTTAGCAGCTGCTGTGTTGGAAAAGGCTGCTAAGTAATGTGAGGATATTAGATATTATTATTTGTGCTAGCATGACTGGCTGAAGTTTTGTAAATAATTGTAAATAATTGTAAATTACCCTGTGTTCCATATGCCAGAATGACTAGCTATAATCTGTAAATAAGTTTATGTATTTTGATTATCACTCTGAGTTATGCAAAATGCTTGAATGACAAACAGTGTTCTTCTGATTGGCCAAATGTTCATGTTCTTTGTAAAAAGAATTCTGAATGTACGTTGTGCCAGGGTCAGCTGACCCACATGGGATGACATTGTATACCAGGGCTGGGAGAACAGAATCTTCACTGCAGCTGTTTAACTTTTCAAAGTCTTATATGAGAGAGTAGAATTCTCATAGCAGCTTCCTGTTACTTTTAAACATCTGCTATAAAAGCAGGTTCTGAGTCAGTTGTTCAGTTTTTCATTCAGTTATTGTTTAGTAGTTGTTTTCTGGAGCTGTTCAGCAGTAGTAGTCCAGTTGTTTCCAGGAGACTAGTTGTTCTAGTCACTGAGGACAGTCAGCCTGGAGTTTGGACATCATTTCTCAACTTATTTTGCAGAAGTAAAAATATAATCTTGCCTTGCAGAGTTATTTAGGTTAGATAGGGACAGTTAATCTTTAGATAGTCAGGAAACTACAGCTAGATAGTTAGAGGTTTTGTAAAATCGATGCGAGTTTTATTCTACAGTATTAGTTTCATATTTCCTGTGTTTGTGTGTGTGTGTGTGTGTGTGTGTGTGTGTGTGTGTGTGTGTGTGTGTGTGTGTGTGTGTGTGTGTGTGTGTGAAACTCTGATGTTTATTGTTCATAGGTTCATAGGTAGGTACTAGGCTATCGGCCCAAGGGCCTACATAAGCCTAGCCAACAAGGTTCCCTGGCTTACGCCACCCAAGAAAGTTATTTTCCTGTGCCACTGTTGAGCAGAGACACAGAAGTGATCCCCAGGGTGTATTTCCTATTTCCCATCCACTCATCAAGATTTTTCTTGAAGAGTGCTAATGAAGAACTTTGCTTGACATAGATGGGTAGCCTGTTCCAGACTATGGAAAGTCTCTGGGACAGGAATCTATCCCTCCAACAGGTCCTGTTTATTGTGGTGACAAGGTTTAGGTCCCTAGAGCATGTAGCTTGGAGGGATTGGGATTTCTTTAGATGTAGCATGTCCAACAGCTCTGGGTTTGATATAGCTTTATATGTTAGGAAGAGATCACCTCAGAGTAGGCGATACGCTATGGAGTAAAGCTGGAGTTTTTTGAGACGGTCAGTGTAGGGCATTTGTTTGAGGCCAGTAATCCTCTTTGTAAGGTACTTCTGTGGCCTTTCCAGCTGCTGCAGATGTCTTGTGAGGTACATTCCAAAAGGGGCGTTGTACTCTATAATGGGTCTAATGAGTGTCGAGTAGAGAGGAACAATGACCTCTTTTTTCCTGGATGAGAACCCTTTTATGATGAGGTGTGCCATGTAGAAGGAGTTCCTGACTACTGTGGCAATGTGACTATCAAAGGAAAGACTACTGTCCACCTGGGTCCCAAGGTCTCTTATCACACATTCGGTGTTAAGTAGATTGCTGCGTATGTAGTAGTTCATGGGTACAGAGTTTTTACCAAAGAGGATGACACTGCACTTTTTGGCATTGAGCTTGAGGCCATGGCTCTGACACCAGGCATCTGTCTCAGCGAGGCCCTTCTGTAGGATGTCCACATCATTTGGGGACTTGACTATGGCTCCTAGTTTGCAGTCATCTGCGAACTTCATTAGTCAGAGGCCTTCTATGTTAGCCTGTACTTCAGAGAAGTAGATACCAAGCAGGAGAGGTCCCAGGATGGAACCCTGTGGTACTCCACTTGTCACTGCTTTGAGGTCAGATTTGGAGTCTGCAACTTTTGCAATGTGGGTTTTGTCAGTGAGCCAGTTGGCAACCCATCTTGTGACGTAGTGATTTATACCTAGTTTAGTGAGTTTAGCTATAATTCCAGAATGGGGGATGTTGTCGAAAGCCTTGTCGAGGTTAAGATAGGCTGTGTGAACCACCTTACCCTCATCTATGGCATTCATGACTGCCTCAAAGAAGTCGATCAGGTTCAGGAGGCATGATCTGCCTTTCCCAAACCAGAACTGGGTTGGATTCAGAGTTTAGAGGTTACCAATGTCTTTATTAATAAGTTCCATGATGATACGTTCCATGGCCTTGCAGACAAGGCTTATCAGGCTAATATGTCGATAGTTCCCGGGATCAGTGGTGGCTCCCCCTTTGTGAGTGGGATAACTGTTGCTGTGCGCCTTTCAGTGGGCACAAAGCCTGATGCGAGGCTGTTATTGAACATGGTGCTTAAGTGGGAAGCCAGTTCATTCTGAAGTTCATGTAAAACATGGCCTGGGATGTTGTCCGGTCCCATGGATGCTGTATTTTTGGCTTTAGAGAGTGCAGCTTTTACCTGCTTAGTTGTGATTACAGGGACTCGCGTGTAATCATTTATTCAGTAATTACATGTTTTAAATCCTTTTATTTATTATTAAATGTTTTACTACCACTCATTGTGGCTGGTTATTTTAGTTTATATCTTTAATAACTTGAGAGTGTTTTGCTTACTGTGATAACACCAGGGCCACTCCAAAAAAACTTACTCTTTCGGATACATGCTACCATTTGTTTCAATATCTATTTTACCAGATAAAATGGAATACCCCTTTTGAAGGTATTCTGGTATGTGACTGATGGCAGCTATTACCTTGTAATTTGGGCAAAGAAACACAGCAGGTAAATATGTGTCAGTCTTTCCCAAGAGGTTGTGTGTGTATGTGTGAATATCAGACATTTAAGAGTGAGTGCATCAGATACCTAGAACTGGGACACAGCATTCTGCAGTGGTTAGTGTGGAGACTCATTTGAGGACCTGGAGTGAAGCATATAGTCCAGTCCCAGTTTTTGTAACCTGTTCCCAGTGTACTTTTAGGGGAAATTGTGTATTTTTATGTCAGCTTTTAGTGACAGCCCATTACCAGAGACAGTGGTAAAGATTGGGGACACATCACAAATAATTTTCTTTTTGTAGCTGGGAGAAGAAAGAACCAAGCAGACAGCAGGTTGTTCCATGGTTAAGCTAAAAAAAAGAGGACTCACTCTCAGGAAGCATGGCACCAGTAGTCAGTAAAACATGTAAGTAATAAAAAAGTAACTTTCCCCCAAAACTCAGTAAAAAGCATTATAAACACTTATCCCAGCTACGAAAAGTAAAGCAGCACAAAGTTTACCTCAGAAAAAGTAGTTTTAAATTAGTTTTAATATCTTTTTTCCACATAAGTAAAATGTAGCACTCTTGTTTAAAAGTTACCAAAAGTCACATGACAGTCAATAAAACAATGTTTACTAGTTTAAAATAAATATTTCTACAGAAAAATGTCAGTGTCTGTTATAGAAATTAGATTTAGAAGAGACTCTTCTGCAACATGAAAACTCTGGAAGGCTTTGTATTCATAGCTGTTTTTCAGTTAGCGCACCTCAAGCTGACTAACAGTTTGGGTGCATGAAAGGCATCTTGAAGCTTTGAAGATGGACAGCTAATATATCCTTATCTGGATATAATCCATATTGGTAAGGCTACTACTGCACTGATCCTTATGATGAACATCTGCTGGCAATTATAATGCATGCATATAAGTAAGGTCAGCATAATGTTTTGCAAGTAAACACATAACTGAAATATTCAGTCTTTAGGTTTATTGACTGTAATGTTATAAATGCCATTTATGTGGCAAAATGCAATGAATGTAAAGAAGATGCTGTGAGAAAACTGTCATACAAATTAATATTACAAAATTTATTTTTATTCATTTGTTATCAGGTGACTAGGCTTTTCAATACATTATTTTCTGCCATGACTTGAGTCAAAGGTGACAGACTCAGTATCTAAATAAAGGACATTTCCTACAACAATTTGTCAAATGCTATCTTAGCATTTTTCTTAGTCACGTAAATCCCTTATTTTTACAGTATTCATCTTCTCATAAATTTCAATGTGGTGCAGTGATTCATGACCCAGAAAACTTATTTATTTATTCATTCATTCACTTATTTATTTATTTGTTTTGAAAATGCAACAAAGTTCAGGAATTTTAACAATATATCTTCTTCTTTCGGCTTTTCCTATAAACTTGATAAAACATGATTTCATGTAATCTGATATTTTAGACAGGAGTAATTACAAGTTAATTCAGGAGTAATGTATATAATTACTTGCCCTTTCTTAACATTTTTTTTTTGGCCAAATGGACTTCCAGAGTAAACATGCAATGACAGCACATAATGCAGCATGCCTTCAAAGAACTGTTACTCTTCAGAATTAACATTTGCAAAATGACTTAAGTAAATAAAAAGTTGCAGTGTACCCATGTTCTACATGTTGCTGGGCAAGAAAACTTAAATGTATTTAACAATTAAGCATTTCTTGAAAGGAAAGGCAAACTAGCAGCTATAAGAGAGAAGTTCAGTAATTATTATAAGCCTATAAACAAAACTTGCCATTCTTAGTCACCACAGGTGATTATGGTGCTGAGATAAAGAGTCAGGCAAATAAAATGTAAATATGGGTGTATGACTCATTACTTACAGACATATAGGCTGTAGTATAAGGAATTAGGAAACGGGGAATGTTATTAAAAGAAACAGACCTTAACTTATTAAAATCTATGGATGCATTAAGTTACATGAATTGCAAGTATTTAGTTAAAAACTGAAGACATGGAAGTAGAAGAAAAAGTGTGTAATATAAAAAGGAAGAAAATGAGAACTAGAATGAGAATGCATTGTAATATTAAGAAAATGTGAAAACCAGCCATAAGGTATGCGGAAAATAATATGCAGCAGAAATTCAAGCCTCGTGTAGTAGGTATGGATAGAAGCATAAGAAAAAGTGCTGTCCAGCTTTAAATCAGTTTGATAGAACTGTACTACATAAAATTATGTATAAGGTTGTGCAAAAGGAAAAACAAATAGTACTAGATACAAAAGGCAATACATAAATAAATAAATGTTTTCTTCTGGTACTCCATTTTCTTCTAACCTCTAAAAGGCATGACAGCTGACTGGCTACAGTAAAGTCTGTCTATATTTATGTACTGTATTTAACTTTGACCTTGTTACCTTGGTTGTAGCTGAAAGTAGTCTACGTGACAGCCCATGCAATCCATGAACAAATATTAAAATAAAGCAAAAAATAAAAATGTGCAAAATAATTAATATATTGTTAATGCAAATGAACTGTATTTTGGTATTAAAATGAAAGGAGATGAAACACAAAGGTCTAAAACTGCCAGAGATACACAGAGACAAAAGAGTAGGTCAGACTGTTGTTAAGAAATACTGAGAATTAATAAATACAATGTTGAATTTAAACTAGCCACTAATCGAGTTTGTATTTTTTTTTCTGATGATACGTTTGAAGCATTGGCACTAAACTGCATGTAAAAGAAACTTTGTGTGCAAATTGTTAACTTATTCAAGACACCAAATAAAACCAATGGGGTGAAAGCTATTGGCATGAATATAAAGATGCGAATTATTCTAATAGTTTATGTTATTTGCCTTGTGAGACTCTATGAATGGTAAAAGGAATTCACTGTGTGGAAGTGAAGAGTACAGATATACAAGATCAGTCACAAAGTTGCAAACACCTCCATACCTCTCAACCATATTGAATTCCTCAGTATTTCCCAGTTTTGAGGGCAAAATAGTGGGGTGCCACGAATTCCTGAGTGGCTCCTTCAAATCCCAATTTTTTAATTAATGGTTTTCAGTTACCACTGACATCAGCGTCATGAGACAGTACCTAATTATAAATACACCACGCAAGCAGCAGATGTGAAGTCAGTACAACAACCCTATAAGGATCACTCTGCTAGTCAGTTCTTAATCCTATAATTAACCAACAGAGCTCAACGAGAATCAGCCAACAGAGCAGTCACACAAGATGCTTCAAGACAGAATAAATTCTCCAACAGCAGATAAAATTTTAAATGTTATATTTTAGAAACATTACAGGAGGTTGAACATTAAATGCACAACTACTCAAAAATCATTTATAGAAAGTCAGTGACTGTTCTATAATACAAAAAACTAACAAAGCAAAGATGTAAAAGGTAACTGTACATCCCTACAGGTAAAATTATTAGTCTCACTCACTAAGAGAATATTGGCAGTAACTCATTGGGCTTGTTTTACTGGTTGAAAAGTTTTGTTGCGTTCCATGTAGGCGAAAGTGCATTTGTGTGTGGCTTCCTATGCATTTAGGGATATTCAATATTTATCCAATTTTGCTGGATGCTGCTAATGTAATACATGTACATACCAGTCAACTGTTTAGAGCAAGGAATCTGGACAAAAACTAAAATAATGGAGGGGGGTCCAAAAAGAGGGACGGATTTTAAATAGTGCTTTTATAAAGTTAGAAAGTTACTAGAATAACAAGATTTGAGTTGGCATGCTTTTCGTGAAGGAATTTAGCTGAATTCATTCTTAGTTACCTGCCCACACATTGTTCCATTCCACCTCTGCAGTTGGGAATGTAGGTCAGCAAAGAACTCACATGGTGATTGAACCATCACTCGAGCCGAGAGTTGTAACGTAGAAGTGTTTCACCTGGATGGGGAACTGCAGACATTAGTTTTGATGGTAAAAACATACAAAGTGATGGTGAAATGAAAAATAAGTGCTGAGGAAAGTAGAATACATTTATAAATCATGACTCTGCAAACTAAAGTAGGTAGACTATCCCTGAAAGGGACAACTTAAAGTAATATTTCATGTGTTTCCTGCTCTGCGCCAAGACTGGTAGTAGTACTACTAACACTTTTACAGGAAAAATGTTTTTTGTCACTGAACACATTACACCCATCTTTGCTTGCTCCTGCATTGTGCAGGATCTCTCATACTGTTTATTTATTGAACTGCAGTTTTACCTGAGGAGGTTGTTTCAATTCTTGTTTGTGAGCCGCACGTCTGCCTTGAGAAACAGAAACTATTTTATTTGTACAGCAGCTACCTCATGTTTCCCTCCTTATTCATGTTTTGAACAAAACAAGTGTGCAGCAGCCAGAAGTCATTAATTTTATGGGAACAATTTATTTGAATGCTACGGTATATTTACAAACTTAGTAGATTTGATCATTTTTAACGTGTGTATTTGATTTATCAATGATTCCACATTTGTGCGAAATTAATTGTCTATTTAAAGTTTAACTATTAAAGTTAAAAGTGTAAAGCGAGCCCTTCGCTTGTCAGCATTACAGAGCTGGTGACAGGCTAAGAACTAATTTTGCTGTTACCAGAGTATTTTCAGCTTGACTTTCTTTATTCACTGGTTCTTTCTTTCACTATGTGGGAGAATATGCTTTTTTCTCTTGTACTTTGTTATTAAAGTTCACTCAAAGCTTTATGCTCCAGTCCAGAACACAGCTACTCTTTGGTTTAACCAATTCAATTATGATTTGATAGTAGGAATGGTCAGATGTTGAAACAAGTATTCTAAGTTCCAAAAATACGCTATTCTTAAAATTTTTTATTAATAAAAAGAGGTCAAATACATACAGCTTTAATGGAATGCACATAGAATTTTAAGTGGTGTGCACTGATTTTTTTATTTATTTATTTATTTTTTTTTTTTTTTGAGACATTAGCTCTTAGGATGGTAGACATACTGCTCAACTGTCCAAAGTTTTGCAGAATTTCCAGATTTTTGCTTAATATTTTTGCTCTGTTTCTCATAAAAGTGTGGCAAACCACCAACAAATCATTGAGGACTGCAGTCAGAAAATAATGGCACAGTTTTTTGAGTTTCAGACCGCATCAGAAAAAAATCCATGGAATGCAAAACCTGTTATTCTATCAACTTTCTTTGTTTATAAGAGCAATATTTAAAAAGTATCCCTATTTTTGGGCCTTCGTCCCCACATCATTTGTGCCTTTGTCAGGATTTCTTGCTCTAAGAGGTTGAGAGAGGTTTGCCTGTATCAGAAACATGAATGGAGTCCACTGTTGTGCTTTGAGGAGTATGTTTTCTCTTAGTTAACCAGGGCAGAGCACTGATTCTTCTGGACCTGTTTTAGGCTCAGCCTGAGAGAACTGTAGAAAAGAATTGAAATGAATAGCAATCAGTGACAAAGAATATGAATGCAAAGAAGCACAGAAAGATTGGGATACATCATGACATACACAATCATATTTAAACCTGACAAACTTCAATACTTAGGCAACATTTAATATGTTTGCATTGTAGTATTCATAGTGAACTCATTCAATAGTGGGAAAATATGTATGGGACAAAGCAATTTGTAGTATTTATAATTACTACTGTTCTGGTTATATTGTGAGTTTAATATTTTGTCTGTTCTTCAATTTGCATTTGAATGTTGGTATCCCACAAGTCCACTGGAGTGGGTGGGGTTATATAATTATGCATGCAAATTTTATGTTAATCCACATCAAGATTATTGGCCAGTCATACCTACTTTTCATGGGCCTTTGTCCAGATTTTTGAAGTTTCCAGGCTGAGAAGTATAATGACATCTCTGACATTGGTTAGAGCCATAGCAATAATATCAAGCATAACATTGCTGATTTGTTTATAGGCTTATGATGTGTAATATATAAAAATAAATCCTATTGCTGTGCCATTGATGCATTTCCTAGAAAAGTAACAATAGCCCTCATTATTAGACTAGAATATGAAATGAAATCAGTGGAAAGTCTTGGTGTAATTAAGAAGAAAGTACTATCAAGAGAATGTGAGAACAATCTGGTTATTGTTGTACAAAAAGATAACATTCATATTTGTATTATTCTGCAAGGTCTGAATAAGCAGATTAAAGGAAAATATTACCCCTTTCTTACATTTGAAGAAGTGATTTCAGTAATGCAAAGTTCATTTAAGTACTAGATGCAAACCAATGATCATGGCAGATGACCACATTTAATACTCTTATTGGAAAGTCACAGGTTCTGTGGATATTTAGCATTTTATCAGCACCATATGTGTTGCAAAGAGCTATTGCACAAGTAATTGAAGTATTGAGAAGTACTGCAGATATAAATGATGATCTGTTGGTTTACAGCCAAATACAAATGACAGGAGACCAATATAGCTGCTAAACAGAGGCAGACAGCAACATTTAAAGTTTAGTAAGAGCAAATGTAAAATAAGGGTGACAAATCTGAAATACATACTTCATATTTTAACATCAGATGGACTGAAGCCCAGTACACAGAAAAACAGAATAATTATGCAAATATCAGAACATTAAACAGGTCTCTAGAACTGATACAGTAACCTGATAGGTTTGTATCTAATATGCTTGAATAACTATGACTCTAAGAAAGTTGTTCCAGAAAAAATAATCATAAGCATACTGCTGTAAGGAGGAAGGAGTTTTGAAATGCTCAAGAAAATAATGGCAGATGCAATAACCTGATGTGAATAGATGACAGTCAAAATGATAGAGGAGCCATAACACTACAAGATACTATACCAGTTACCTATGAATCAATGGCATTTATAGATACAGAAAAGATTTAAGCTCTGATAGAATAGGAACTGTTACCATCAGTCTATGGATATGACAATGTCTACTTATGTAGCAAAGAGGGTCCGGGGAAAATAGACCACAAACTCTTGCAAAGTATGTTCATTAAATATTTGTACAAAACATTTCATAGACTGCAAAGGACATAACTTAATCTGTAGATGTGTGATCTAAAGTAAAAATATACACGTGTAGCAGATATGCTCATTATAACACATTTACCAGAGAATCATGATGAGCCATTAGAAGAAAATCTGCAGATTATTTGGTAATACTGCAGTTACCAATGTAGAAGGAAAAATAAAAAGAATGCCTGATTTTTAAATGCAATTATATGAAAGATATTGCAATACAAAGCTGATTTCAGCATAATTAATTAGTAGGAAATAAAGCCTAATTTTAATACCAATAAAAACATGTTGTCTCCAAGGCTTAATGTTAAATGGTAACAAAGAATAATTTCCAATCAACTGAAAGGACAAATCCATGAAGGAATACATGAATCACATCTGGGGAAAGTGAAGCAGAAAGAAAGAGCAAGAGATCTAATTTTCAGCTAGGTATGTCAATTCAGATAAAACAGTGAGAATGTTGCAATATAAATACCATAACTACAACCCAAAGGAAGAGATGATACCATAAATATTACCAAGTCATTCATGGAAATGAATGGGCACAGATTTGTTTCATTTGAAAGAAGCTATATATTTTATTTGTGCAGACAACACTTCCAAGTTTCTTGAAATAACAAAACTGACAGACAAAGCAAGTGCAGGCAGGACTGGTACATTACAGTCTATATACTTGTGGCAAGAGACATCTGATATTGCCATATCTATCAAGGATGCACATTAGAGAAGTTAGGAATTCTAATGATTTATTCATGAGTGGGAATTCAAGCATCTAATAGGCAACTAGAGAGAACTATCCAAATAATGAAAAATATTATGAGAAAGACAAGTCACAAAAGCTATGAAGATTGCTATCTTGCAATTTTGAAATATATGAATATTCTTTTGAAAGGACTTTGTATCTCTCCAGCTCAACTGCTAATGGGAAGAAGGCTGACAAGAAAATTACCTATTTCAGCTATTTTATTCATGCCTAAAAGCCAATACACAGCAAGGACATACTGGAAAGAAATAAGCAGAGCCAAAAATGAAAGCTGTATACTTACTGTAACAGTGGATTTGGTTTAGCAGGTCCAGCCTCTTCAATCTGTAGGACTAAAGCTGCAAGCCTTTAATCAGCTCAACATTTGAAACTTTCCCATTCTAGTAACCCTCTCCTATTTTGCCCACAATCCTTGGCTAAGCATCTCACTTTTCAGATCATTATTGTGCCATTCTAAAGCAGATTAGAAACATGTACAATTTCACTATAAATCCTGTAGACTGTGTCCGTACAACAAAATGAAAACTCGAGACAGGTCTCAATCAAAAATAAAAAGTCAATACCACACAGTAGGTTGCTGATCTTCCATTGTTGTGCATGGGCCATACATTTGACTAAATTCTCCTATATTAAACTGATGGTTTGCAGTTCTCCAGTACTGGCCTATGATGTAAGTTAAGCTCCCTGGGTATTGCATGAAACACAATAACTGCAGCTCAACATTTGATTCTACCTCATTTCAGCAAGAGGATATCCTAACAGGTAAATGTGTGTCACTCAAAGGTCATGACTCAGCAATGCCAGTATTTCTTACCATCACTATTCCCAATGCAAGCAGCCCATAATTTCCAGACAGAAAATATACAAAAAGATTAAGAGAGAGAAATTAGAGGAAAGAGAAATGCTTGCACAAGAAACACTGTCAGAAGCTTCAAATACAAATTTGGGTTCAGTAATTCAATAGATTTATGAAAAACATTATACAGACCAAGAAACCTTGAGCTGTTTGGAAAAAGAAGTGACTGAGGAAGTACAAAAATATAAAGAACAAAATCTAGAGATTTTTGAAAGGTATAAAAACGAAATATGGACATGTGAAAGAAAGGGAGATCTGATGTTGTTGTTTGTCTTTTCGGCTTTTCCCGGTTAGGGGTCGCCACAGTGGAACTTCGGTCTGCTAATGATTGGCAGTAGATTATTATGGTGCTGAGTTGCCAGCCCAACGCCCAGCCTTCAGCGAAGGCACGCCCATTCACGCATGTCTTTCGAATGCCACTCGACCACGGGGAGGACATGCAGACTCCACACAGAAGCACTCCAGCCGAGAATCGAACAGGAGAACCTCTTGCTGTGAGGCAACAACGCTACTGCTGCACAAAAGAAAGGGAGATCTGATATGGTGCAATATTTATGCAAAGAAGAAAGCCAAATTAATCAATACAAAAAAAGCCCCAAAGATATTTGAAGAGAAATACAGACAAAGGCATCCAGACATGGAAAATTTTATAATATGACAAATAAGATCACAAAGAGGAAACACAGAGCATAAGATTAGTAAAGCAGAAGTTAAAAAAATAGAAGCTGAAGTTGTAGAATACCTGCAAAGTGAAGGATTTAGTGTAGAAAATCTAACACAGGTTATATCACATTATGATGGACCAAAGAGTCCCTCAAGTAAGGAGAAACAGGAGCAGGAGACATCTGAAGAAAAAATATAGACATGGGAAAGAAAAAGAAATTTAATATGGTACAATATTTATGCAAAGGAGAGAGCAAAACTAATCAATACAAAAACAGCAGCACCAAAGATACTTGAAGAGAAATATAGGCAAAGGCATCCAGATATGGAAAATTTTACAATACAAAAAATAAGAAAACAAAGAGGAAAAGTAGAAAAGAGAATTAGTAATGGAGAAAATTAAAGAAATAGAAACTGAGATTATGAAATACTTGCAAAGTAAAGGATTTAGTGTAGAAAATCTAACTCTGGTAACATCGCAGCAGGATAGACCAATGGGTCCCCAAATTAAGGAGAAATCAGTGAAGCAGAAAACATCTGATCAGTTGCCATATGAAGATACTTTGGAGCCTTCCAAAGGAAACCAATAGAAAAGTTTGATTGGAGCTGCACAGCAAGGGAAGGAATAGTAAACTGTGGCAACTCTGATGCAGTCAATGTTGTGGAGTGATTGACCAGTGAGTTTCCATATGATAGAGCAATGGATGAAACAGGATAAAGCTGAACAGAATGTAGCACAGGAGGATACTCTGCAACTTTCTGTGGGATGCCCGTAGGAAACAGATAGCAAAAAATCTGCCCTCAGTTTAGAAGAAAATTATCTAGGAGAAGAGTTGCTTGATTTAATAGAGATAGACAGACATATTGATATCAATAAAAAAAATAGACTACAGAAAGTCAATAAAACCAAAAAAATTAGAAGTTTGATAAAACAAATGAACATAGTAATTAGGACTCTTCATAGAGTTTCATGTGATATAACAGCAGTAAATAGGATCTATTACTGTGTAGCTAAAGTAATAATAGATAAAGTCTTACCACAAAAACACAGGGCACTAAAGGAAAGGAAGGGAAGAAATCAGATGTCATCATGGAAGTATCGAACAGAGAAAATTGTAAAGGAATTAAGACAAGAAGTGTCACTGTTAGAGGAGTACAGAAGAGGGAAGAGATCAACAAAAATACTTAGAAAGATGAGCAGTATTAGAACAGATCAGGATCTATCATCACTATCACAAATAATAAACTAAAAATATCAGCACAATCAGAAAAACGTAGAAGATACGCAGATAAATATAAAGAAAACTTACAAAATAAACAATTTATTGATGACCCAAAAAGGTTTTATAGGAAATTGGAAAACAAGGCAACAGGAATTGAAACACCACCAAAAAAAGAAGAAATAGATTTTGGAGACATATCTATGAAGATCCTGTGGAACATAACAAAGATGATAAATGGACAGAAGTAAAAGAAAGAATAAGAAGTTCAAATGACCAGGATATGAAATGGCATGACATAATGGCCAGAGAGATTGAAACAAAGTTAAGAAAAGGTCCTAACTGAAAAACCTCAGGCCCAGATGTACTACCTAACTTCTGGCTGAAAGTATTAACATCTTTACATGAAGGTTTAGCCATGAGTAAGAACTATTTATATGCACACCCTGAGCAGACACCAGCCTGGTTAACAACAGCATAAACAGTACTCCTACTTAAGAGTGAAACCACAAGCTATTCTAAAAACAATAGAACAATAACTTGCCTTCCGACAACATATAAACTATACACTTGAATTGATGCCAACAGAGTTTATAGTCATTTAGAAGAAAACTCAGTCATTGCAATAGAACAAAATGGCTAAAAAGGAAAGTCAAATGGAACAAAGGGAAATAATCTAAGTATCGCATGGACAAATTACAAAAAATTCTTTTGACCATATTCCACATTCATATATAAAAGTGCTTAAAATGTATAAGATATACCCTACACTGATCAGTTACATTACAATGACCATGAAACATTGGCAAACCACTTTTCAATTAAGCCATGAAAAAGGAAAAATTATTATTCCAGGGATAACATTTTCAAAGTGGGATATTCCATGATGTCTGTCACGTTGCTCTTTGGTCTTGCAGTCTACTTAACAGATTAGGTCATGGCTACAATTTGGCTCCCAGAAAACAAAGTGTAAAGACTTTTCATCTTCTTTTTGTGGATGATTTAAAACTGTATAGTTCATCAGATGAGGAACTGAAAGCACAACTGCAAGTGGTCAAAACTTTTTCAAATGATATAAGAATGCCATTTCGTCTTGATAAATGTGCAAAAGCAGCCTTTAAAGCAGGAAAGCTGCAGCACTAAGAAAAAACAGCCTGGGACAGGAATGTGATATAAAAGAACTTGAGCAAGAGGGAGTGTATAAATATTAGGGAATTGATGAAGGATCAGTAATAAACCATGCACAAATGGAAATAAAACTTAGTAAGGAATATTTTCAAAGAGCGAAAGCAGTGCTGACAAGTAGGAACAAAGTCCAAGCTATGAACCAATTTGCACTTCCTGTCCTATCTTACAGTTTTGGGTGATTGACTGGCTCCAAAAGGGTTTGGATCAGTTGGACAGCAAAACAAGAAGGATTCTTCATGCTTATCAAATGATTTATAAAAATCACTGTATACCATGACTATATATTCCCCATTCTGAAGGAGGTATGGGCCTCCTAGAAATTGATTACATTTATATATTTGCAACCATAGGACTGCATACATATCTGTTGACCTCACAAGACCCAAACATAGTGAAAGTTTTAAAATGTGAGGAGAATTAGTCTAAAATTGCTTCCCTGCTTAGTTTAGCAAAAGCATATTGGTGTCAAAATGGTGTCGGAATGGAAATCAAACCAGAAGAAGATAAAAATCAGACAGTGACTGAATGTGCCAAAAAATGAAAGAATATAAGGTGAAGAATCAGATGAGAAGGCAAGAAATGTGGAAAATGCATAAATATAGTTGCAAGTATAGAAAACTCTTGGAACAGCCTCATGTTGATCAGCTTCAAATGCAGCAATGGTTAAGAAGAGGTGAATTGAAACCAAAAGGTGAAAGGTTAATATTGACAGTCCAAGATGGTGGACTACCTACATGTTGGTTTACAACGTCCATGTGGGAGAAACAGATAAATGTAGGTTTTATAAAATAGAATTGGAACAGTTGCACATCTTGCTGCTGGTTGTGATATACTAATGGCAGAAGGACTGCATACTGAAAGGTATAATTATGTGGAAAGACTGTTGCATTGGGGATTGCGCAAACATTATAATACTGAAGTAGCTGAAAAACATTGGAAACATGAGCCACAAAGTATTATAAAAAATGATAAAGTTTATATCACATGGGATTACCCATTACCAACAGTTCAAAAAATAGATGCAAGAAAACCAGAGCAGTGTGGAAGAAGGATACCCAGGCAGTTCCAATCTTAGTAGGAGCAATGGGTCTTATAAAAAAGAATTTAAAATTGTACTTAGATATGTTAACCATACAAGCAAGAAAAAAGGATGAACATGCCACCTCTTGCTCTCAAAAGTTTAAATGAAACACTCTTAGTACAAGCCACAGTTAAGGTAAAGGCTTGGTAGCTCTTGTAAAAACTGTTGAGCTGTTAAGGACAGCTGAAGCACTTTCACTGCAAATAGCAGTTTAAATTGAAGCTTGTTAGAACTGTTGAACTGTTAGCAGCAGCTGAAACACTCTTGATACAGACAGCAGTTAGAGTGATCTAAGTAGGAGCTTCCCACTTCTAATTAAACTGTTAAAAACTCTTTAATAAAATAAAACAAATAA
Organism: Protopterus annectens; assembly: GCF_019279795.1. Lineage (NCBI taxonomy): Eukaryota > Metazoa > Chordata > Ceratodontiformes > Protopteridae > Protopterus > Protopterus annectens. The sequence goes on along the minus strand of NC_056737.1, from coordinate 1,835,040,348 downwards.
TACAAACAGTAAAATACAGGATAAGCGCTTTTGGTTATGCTTAACCTTCTTCAGATCCAGTTAGAAGTAAGAAAAAAAACTTCCTTTTTAATACAAAGCAGTTGCCACTCCCATTTTGAAAACACCATTCCTTAAAGTGAAAGCTTAAATTGTATTTACTTTTTATTTCTCAAGCCTCGCTCTTTTAATATTTATCTTTATCAACATATCTCTAGATTTGAGAATCATTCATTTAGACTTATGGCTTTATCAAACATTAAAAAAAGTATACAAGGTGATGACTTGAATAAAATGGAAGCTGAAGATGCAAGGTTGATCATGGATCTGAGAGCGGATCATCCCCCAGGACTGAATGGGGTAGTACCCCTAAAACCTATATTAAAAGAGAAATAAAAAGTAAATACAATTTAAGCTTTCACAAAGCCATAAATAGTAAAGATCTACCAAGCATTTACCTTAACTGTGGTTTGTACTAAGAGTGTTTCATTTAAACTTTTGAGAGCAAGAGGTGGCATGTTCATCCTTTTTTCTTACACATTTTATATTTGTTTGAACGGCCTTTAGTGGTGTGATTTGGTCTTTGTGCTTAACCATACAAGTAACACCTTATGAACTGCAATATTGGGCACATTGCAGGTGCTAGGAAGAGCACTTCTTGCTGACATCAAAGATTAAAACTATACTAATTTCATGAACTTTAATCATACTTTGACTTAGGAATGTGGTCCATTCCCATCATGATATTAGAAACTCAAAGTCATGAAGGTATTAAAAAGAATGATACATAGCTGTTGAACAACTGGTTATTGTAATGGTCATATGATTAGGTTTGCTTTCTATATAAAGTGAGTGTTGATTTGGTTTGTTTTAGATTCTGATGAAGTCTGTATAAATATAAAGAGATGAAAGAACTTAATTGTGTATTAGAGTTCTATTTCCTGGTTGTGTATTAGAGTTCTATTTCCTGGAGTGTGAGTTCAGCATTTCTGTTGTTTTGGTTCTCAGTGAATATTGTTTACAGTTAGACTGCCCATTTAGATTGGAGTTCTGCTTTTTCCAGTTTTCTAAAAGCAATGTTACTGAATCATAGGTGGCAGCAATGCAAATTACAAATGGCTTACAAGCTCAGCAACTAAAACAAATCAAGACAGTAGCAATGAGAAGTACTAATTAGCCAACAGAAAAAAATAAAGTTATATTAAAAGTGTACCCATAGTTGAATAAAATTAGCAGCGTCAGTTACAGGAAGATAAACGTCATTGTTTGCAGTATCAAAATTGAACGCAGAGTGGAAAAGACTGCAACAAATCATCCAGTTTGATAAAATGAGACTGGGCATTACTGAATGAAGAATGGCAAGCTGAGCAGTTAAACCACTACAGTCATGCACTGTAGTGAATGTACTTAAATAAAATATAGACGTTTTGTCAAGATGCATGACTAGAAGGCATTAGAGATAGAAAATGTAGAAATAATACAAATTATTGGCTTGAGTTGGTTTATAATTGTCTATTGTAGATGCTTTTATGTTTAATTTTTTGTGATTTTATTTTCCTGTACTTGGTTAAAATGATATTTATTCTTAATGTATTATAGGGAAATTCAAAATGGAACTAAAACATTGGAAGCAATATTGTACATAATGTAAATAGTGTGTGAAATGTATAATGGTTTTGCAAAACAATAAAAATGATTATTGAAAAAAAAAAGAATTGCATTCAGCATGCAACCTTCCTACAGATCACTCTGAAGGAAAAATCACAACATGTTTTGGGGGAGAAAAACAAAGTACATGAAGAAAACTCATGTAGTCTTGAGAAGAACCTGCAAACTCTCCACAAGCAGTGACCAGAGATCAGGACTGAACAGTAGACTCATTGAGCTATGAGGTAAAGAATTTAACCACAGAGACAGTGTGCTGCAATCACCATATGTGAGTAGTTTCTTTATCAGTGATCCATACCTAGAATATCTACAAATGTCAATTAGTTAGACTTGTCACTTTTCTGACAACGCATGTCACAAGTAACAACTCTGGAATCAAAGAGTGTTTATTCTCATCAGTATTAACATGCATTAGACTTGCAGATTCTGGTTGAGTCTCATGATCAATAAAATTAACAAATTTACTCTGGGAAGAAAACTATTAACTTCTCACACACTGAATTCGACAACAGCTCTTTTTGCTTATCAATATAATCGTGATCTTCAATCAGCTTGCATATCTTGAGAAAAATGTATTCTGTTTCTTCTATAGTTTTGTATATCAAGCACTTGCTGTATGTAAGATTTCAGCTTCTCTAGAACTAATTACTGCACCTTGAACATGATATTTAATTCCAAAAGAGTTGGACGGTAACCTAGTTTCATTCTAACTCATTCTCCTTTCTGTAAAATTGAAAAAAATATTCAGTGTTTCATTTAAGTACAAAAATGTTTCATGTTGTCTTTCCTGCTATGAATTAACAGCCTCTACCTATCATCAGGAACTATTGCAAGGAATGAGGTAGGTAACTTGGCTTTGAGGCAGTAACTCATAAACACCTCTGCTAGTGATAAACCTGTAAACTGTAGTGGTATATTCCTACGTTCAGGAAGAGATAAATAACAGATAAATCAAAGCATCCACATTTCTTGATAAGATTTTTCACTGTACTACCCATTCCACTTGCCCGTGGCTCTGAATATGTCTAGGACTTGAATTCCATTTTCTTCATTATGTTATGCCATTCATGCATGCAAACTGAAGATCATTGTCATGTTTCAGTTATTAAAAAAATTTGAATGCCTTACAAAGATTACTTTCACTAGAGTAACAACACTCTTATTTGTTATGTCAAGTAACTATGCAACTTCAGGAAACTTTCAATGACAGTGTACAAATAAGAGAAAATGCACATCTTTCCACTGAAATTATATATATCCCAACTTAATCCAAGGTAGAGAGAAAAGACATTATAAGGTATCATAGCTTCTTTCTAATGTTGATTTCAGAACATGCTGCATACCTCATAATTTTGCATCCTCTGCTGTCTGTGTAGAAGTTAAACAAAGTGACATGAAAAGCTCTCTCTTTATTTTTGCTCTTACCTAAAATGACTTATAAATTGTGTTGAAAAGGCATCCGTGCAGCTTACTAGGAATGATAACTCTAGTACCTTTAAATAATAATCCTTGAATGCAAATGGCTTGTCTGAAAAGGGAAAGTAATGTCAAATTTGCTTTATCCAAATTAATCTACGAGAACCCCAGATTGCAATCAAGGTCAGATTAACATTAATTTATATTAACATTATACATTGTAGCCACTACCTTTCAGTTGTCTGAAGTGGATAGAGTTTACTTATTATCCATGTCTTTAGGTCTTGAGGATCTGTGCGTGTCCTTTATTCCAGCTTCATGACCATCACCATGCTACTCACTCATTTATTTGATTAATTTTTTGGGGAGTCTCATGGCTTCCACACTTTCAATGATCTCCAGTTCATATTCAGTTCTAGCTCTGAGTCTAACTAGAGCTCTTCTTGAAGCATAAAACATTGGTACTGCCTCAGATAAAATCTTTATATAATGGTAACTTACATGAAACCTAATCCATCAAACAAATCAGAATATGTCTACAAAATGTTATCAGTACCTTGGAAAAAACACACAACACACTACAATCTGTGTTTCTGAATGTAGAGTAAACTACTAATCACAGAAATACATATATTTAATCAACTTAACACATCAGATTCTTTATTAGTAATAATGTGCATCTATGCATACTTTCCATAAATCTGATTATTAGACACGGAAGTCACCTGACTCCACTCTGTACTAGATGCAATACTACTCAAACATTTGTGCTGAACACTTCTGTGAATGTGGTTTGTGAATATGAGTGTATTGTGTCTGTAGGCCTCTTTAGCATTACCTCACCATCGACATACTGTTCAGTATTTCTCTGTTACAGTCCATATTAAAGCATAACTCTACAGCTACAGCATTGATTCTTTCACCCACACTAAGTGCACTGCAACCCAAAATATTTGGTTGTGTTACTTGAACTTGCAGAGAGACCATTTGAAACACACTATACTTTTTACATTTGTACTCTCAGCCTAGACATATTGGACCCAAAGCTTTTAATTTATGCATTGAATATGACAAAACCATGCATCTTGACTTGAGGAATTTGTGATTTAGATACATTTCTGCTATGTTAGTTTACAGGCAGTAAAATATAATAACCCCAAAGAATTCCAAACTACAATCAACCAGCTGTTAAAACCCAGTAGACCAGCATAATCTATACCTACTTCATCTAACCAAACTGACAGCATAGCAAGTCAATTTAATACCAACTTCATCCAACTATTACTGACCTTAAAATCTACCACCCTTGCCCCTGAAAACATGTCATCTGAGCACTTAAAAATTGTTGCTGATGCCCTATCTCTATCATTATCAACTGTTCCATCACTGACAGCTATGTCCCAACCATATGAAAAGGTGGTACATTCTTCCTCTCCATAAATGTAGAAACTCAAATGAGCTCTCAAACTTCAGGCATATAGCCATTATTTCTCAACTGTCAAAAATACTTAGAGAAGTGTATCCGGTCTCAACTTCTCATGTTTCTCACTGACAGCTGACTCCTTTCCCCTACACAACATAGTTTCCATCCTTTTCATAGTACATGTACAGCCCCTCTTTGTTTTATGGCATCTGTTAACCAATATTGAGACTCTGGGAATGTAGTGTTAGCACTTTTCCTAGATTTATCCAAAACTTTCAACATGGTATCCAACCAGAAACACTAGCTTACCCAGGAATACAGGAAACATCACCTTCTTGGTTTTCCAGATACCTCTCAAATAGGCAGCAGGCAATAAAATGGCAAAATGATTTCTCCTCTTTCCTCCCCAGTACAGTAGGTATCCTTCAAGGACCCGAGTTAGGTCCCCTGGTGTTCAGTATATTCATTAATGATCTCCACCTAGCCTCTAAACAAACCACTTTCATTCAGTACACAGATGACTTGACAATAAGCCGTTCTGCTCAAAAGCATAAATGAATTAAAATAACTCATCCAAAAGTCTTTCAGCAGCATAGCGCTCTGACTGCCTGATACACACCTGGTACTTTACCCTAAAAATCACAATTGATCCTACTTATCCCAGAGCATTCAACTGACTTCAAACATATTTTCAAAATCTCTTTTTTAACAACACAATTAATATTCTAAGAGCAACTATTGACAAAAGCTTGAAATTTGATTATCACATAAAACAAACAGTAAAAAAAAAAATGCCCACCAAAAGCTAGCAGCATTCTATAGTCAAATAATACCTCGGAGACAATGATTGATCTTTGCTCATTCCTACATAACTTTATGCTGTTCCCTTCTTGATTAACCTGCAATCCACTCAACTTTCACTCTTCTAATAGTGCTATAATAAGGTGCAACATTTTTTGCCATCATCATCATTTTTACCTATCATTATAGGACAGATCAGTGTCTGGTCTTAAGAAACTTCAATAGTTACAGCATTATAACAGCATTCTCTTTAATACACACTGCTCAGACATGTAATTCTTATTTCTGTATACCTAATGCATCTACCAACAATGACAGTTTTTGTCTAAATGATTATTTCTATCTGCATGTAACCTTGACTATTACCTGTCACTGATGATATTAAATGTTTGCAAACTTTTCTGTAACCACAATTTTGACTATAACCTGTCACTGATGTTGTTAAATGTTTATAGTCTTCTCTGTAACCACAATTTGTAGTGTAAATTAATTTCAATGTAGAGCTTTTCTTCCCAGGCCTCCACTGAAAATGGATATGTATCCAGTCGGACTTTCCCGGTTAACAAATGTTGTTTTTCTTTTGGCTTTTCCCAGTTAAGGGTCACCACAGCGGAACTCCGGTCTGCTAATGATTGGCAGTAGATTTTTTATGGGTGCCGAGGTGCCAGCTCGATGCCCAACCTTCAACGAAGGCACACCCATTCTACGCATGTCTTTTGAATGCCACTCGACCATGGGGCATTTTCAGTGGAGGCCCGGGGAGAAAAGCTCCACATTGAAATTAATTTACACTACAAATTGTGGTTACAGAGAAGTCTATAAACATTTAACAACATCAGTGACAGGTTATAGTCAAAATTGTGGTTACAGAAAAGTTTGCAAACATTTAACAACATCAGTGACAGGTAATAGTCAAGGTTACATGTTCGGTTAACAAATGTAAAATAAAAAAAAATAAAATACAGCTAAGGCATTATCTTACACTTTCCCAACTAGTTACTTCACACAGGCACATCTATTATTCAGATAAATGCCCTAGTTTGAAAAATATTTTCCAACTTTACAACCCAAATAGAGAACTGATATCCACTGACACAATGTTATTAACTGTTAAAAAAGCTAATAACTCAGTTAGTGAGTCTTAATATACTCAATCCTGGCTACAATTTAGAACTCCCTTCCTCTCACGCTAAGAAACACAGTGGACACCAATCCTTTTGAAGCACAAACAAGACAATACCTAAATGATACCTGGCATAGTGCATGCACAACTCCTGGATAATAAATGTCCTGCCCCATACTTTCTCCAAGTCTTTCCAAGCACTATATCCTCAGTTACTGGTCCAAAATCTCCTGCTTGCCCTCAACTTCTTCCTCCTTACCTATCCTAAATCATTCCCCCTCACCTCTTAATACTAATCTTCCATTTTCTACTTTTTCTCTTCTTCTACCAAGTTCATTTGGTAACCATTTAAAATATCAAGAGCCACTAGAGCTAGTCCCAAACCATAGAGACTGAATGGCCGAAAGAAATGGACTTACATATACTAAGTCTGATGTGGTCATTACTCAGAATATTCCCTTTTCCATAAAGTATGTGATCTTGGAGTTAGTATATATAAGTTGTGGGGGGGGGGGGCAGGGTGACTTGTCCACCTGCGAAAAAGAAGTTTAAAGGAGAAGAGCAATTTTTAAGATTCTCTCTTCTGCAATTCCAGGCTTTTTTCTTCAGTGTGTTTGCACTCAGCATTACATATGCCAACATTTCAGCAGGGAGCCAATTCATTTCCAAATATGTCTCATAGTTCTTTACATTATGCTGCTATTAATTGATGATACTCGGTTTAAATTTTATATATTTGTTGATTACTTGTAAATCTCTGTTTACTATGTTCTGTATGTAATGTTGCAATTTTCCCAGAGCATTTCTCCCTGTGCCTCTGTTGAAAAGGGGTAGCTTTTTACACAGCTGGACTATCCCAGTAAACAAATGCAATAAATTAATAAATGCATTGAAACTTGATTCTAAAAATATGCTGCGATCTACTCACTCCAGAGGCTAATTTTAGCACATACATGCAGCTGATCTTAAGCTTTTCTGACTGTCCTGGCTACTAGACTCTAGCCGTTCTTGAACTTTTCTCCCCCCTAAAATACTACAGTTTACTAGCATGGATGTAACAGAGTAACTCTTTGTTGACTTAGTTATTTTATATGTTGGAACAACCTTGTTTAAACCATGTGTTTCAGTTTTCAAAGTAACATTTTCTTTCAGAATTGAAAGAAAAAGATAGATCTGAAAATATAGCCTAAACGAGTATGAGCCTAGGTCAGAACCCCATGTGACACCTTGACTGTAACCCAGAATTTCCCTTGTTCAATTGCTGCATGCACGGTGGTGGTGCTGCGGTAGCATTGTTGCCTCATAGTAAGACGCTGTCTGGTTCAATTCTCAGCTAGAGCGTCTTCTGCGAGGAGACATGCGTGAATGGGCGTACCTTCGTTGAAGGTTGTGCATCAGGGCTGGTAACTCGGCACGTAAAAATCAACTACCAATCATTAGCGGACCGGAGTTCCGCTGTGGCGACCCCTAACCAGGAAAAGTAAAAGACACAAACAAACAATTGCTGCATGATACTTGCCATGTCCTATTTGTAAGACATGCAGCTATTCATCTTATCAAGACTACATCAGTACCTAGTTGTTCTAATTTATTGATCAGTGTTTTGTGTATGAACCTATTAAAAACCAAAGTGAAGTCTATAAAAATTACATCACAGCACTTGTGCATTTATAGTTGTTATCATATTGTTATAGAACATCATGTTGCAGATAGTTGTACATATATTTTCAACATGGTTTCAAATCCCAACCTTTCCCATTCTGATATTTTATCCAAAATAACCTTCTCCGTTATTTTTCCACAACATGAAAGTAAACTTATAGGTATGTATGATCTTAAAGATAAGTTTAACAAGTGCATGTCTCCAATTTTGGAGACTCTCCCTATATTTAAATGACATAGTGAATAACAGATATAAGTTCATGCCAAAGTGTTCCAAGATCATTACTTCTAATTCCATCTTCTCCCTGTGCTTTGGTTGAATCCAGTTTGCATACTTCGTTTTCAGTATAATCTAATTTAATTTCAGGATCTGAAATTAACTTGTTACTATAACAATTTATCACCTCCTTTGTGGAGCCAAACAGCCTTGCATAAGATTTTGTAAATATACCTATAATTTGGTATGTTTGAGAATAAATTTTAAAATATTTACTCCTACCATATCTTATATATCTATAAAATGGTTTCCTATTAAGTTCATAAACTTTCTTCAAATGTTTCTTGATCTTGTCTCTCACTATGTTTAATTTGTCTGTCCAGCTTGTTTACTTCAGTTATCAAAGGGACTCTTTTCAAATTCTTATATTTTTGTCTCTCACCTTAATCAAGTATCTTGTTCTTATGGAAGTATATCCTCCTGATGTTGTGTTCCTAGATCCTCATGTTAAACATTTTATTTTATTTTATTTTTTGCATTCAAACAACATCTCTTTCAAAACTTGCCACATTTCTGATGTGTTTTTTTCACTTAATGTATCACTCCAATTAGTTTTACATAGTGACAGTTTTGCTTCCTTATAATCTTTTAATAATCATCTGTAAATTGATTTAGATTTCATTTTTGTAGAATTATGTGGCAATAATTTAAACTTTATAACACCATGATCACCGCACATCAATGATGGTTAATCCTGACAGGAAGTAACAGTAATTTCCTTAGGAACATGAACAATGCCTAGTATGTTCCTTGGTAAGATCTTTTACAATGTGATGCAATTGCCGTTCCTGAACATACGTTGTAAATAATTTCCTTACTAATGTTAAGCAACAGTATCACCAAACCAAAGAAAAACAAGCTTCAAAGCAGGATCTGACCAACGTAATCCACAGAGTAAACGAGTGCCAAGTGGGTAGTTACAAGAAAGTTTATTGATATAAAACAAGCGCTTTTGCTCGGCTAGATTCCGAGCTTTTTCAAGTTAAAAATGAATTAAAACATTGGAAACAGTGCCATTTTATATATCTTTCCCTATCACATGGTTAGCTAGTTAGCTGTTAGTCTTAAGTCAATTAACAATTAACAATTAGTAAGGAGTGCTACTTTAGTGAAGCAACACTCATAATTTAAAAAGGATAAATGCTCATATGTTTAAAAAGAAATACACATATTACAAAGCGTTGCACATTTGAAACATAAAATACACTGTTTAAAAATGTACATGCTAATGCTCATGTACTAAATCTAGTAGCAAGTGTGTATACATATAAAACCTGTTAAATAAACTGCATTATCAGTTATGTTAAAAACTGTATTCCTGTTGTTCATAATTTTTGTGTTAAATATATTTGGTGAATGTTAAAACAATTTTAAAAATAGTAGAAATAGAAAACATACATCTGTAGAGAAGTATCAGAAAGTGCTGCACATCCCCTACTGTAATGCTTTCTCTGGTAAGGTCAGACCAGAAAATGGTCTCCTTTGAAGTAAAAATAAAACCTGGACCCCCAGCTAAACCAGGAATATTCAGGAACTATTCTAAGGCTAACCTCCTGTTATTAAGTGCAGAACTGTTCACAGAAACTCTGTACAAGCATATTAATAGCTGTATAGAGGCAGCTGTAACCACCAGGAAGACGTACAGAACTAACTCAAAAAATGAGCCACCCTGGTGGAATCACAAAATCAGTTAGATGTATAACAGGAGGAAGATAATCATGGCAAAAATTAGGAGGTGCTGCCCCCAGCAGGATAAAAGCACTCTCATTAAACTAAACAAACAACTCAGAGGACAAATAAAGTCTACCAAAGCAAAATTTGAGGTAAGTTTGGCCTCCCAGGCCAAGGACAATCACAGAGCATTCTTTAGCCATGTCCACAACCTCAAAGGCAATACACAATTGTGTGCAGAGCTCATTGTAAATGGAGCCACCTATACTGAGCCAGAAGATATAGCAAACCTCCTGGCTGATAAATTCAGCTCCAACTTTACTCCTCTCTCCCCCTCAACCTTCCCTCAAGAAATATCATCAAATATAACTCCCCCTACTATCACTAGGGAGCAGGTCCTTAATGATCTCTCTAAGACCAAGAACCCTGCATCAATGGGCCCAGACAGTATTTCAGGATGCCTTCTAAATAGCATGAAACATGACCTATCAGGGCCTCTGGAATTACTATTTAACTGTAGCCTCCAAACAGGCTTCATGCCTTATAAATGAAGAAAGGCAACAGTCATCCCTCTGCATAAAGGTGGGCCATCTACAGACCCTGGAAACTACAGATCCATAAGTCTCACTAGTCTTATATGTAAAGCCATGGAAAGAATTATCATTTAGACAATCAATAGAGATATAGTAAACCTCCAGACACTGGAATCAACCCAGTTTGGTTTCATAAAGGGCAGATCATGCCTACTCAACCTGATGGACTTCTTTGAGAAGGTCACCAAAGCAATGGATGAGGGCAAAATCGTTCACACTGCCTGCCTTGACCTGGCCATGTCATTTGACACAATACCCCACTCAGGCATTGTTGACAAACTCAAGCAGTTGGGAACAAGCCTGTATCTCATCCAGTGGATAGCCAACTGGCTCACAGACAGGACCCAGGTAGTTAGAATTTGGGAGTCCACGTCTACAAAGAGGCCAGTCACAAGTGGAGTCCCTCAGGGATCAGTCCTTGGGCCATTCCTTTTTGGCATTTACTTCTCAGAAGTCAAGGCCAATGTCAGTGGATTCTGGCTGACTACATTTGCAGATGATTGCAAATTAGGAGCTGTCATTGAATCTCACACTGACACAAATGTTCTCCAGGAGGGGCTGAAACAGACAAATAACTGGTGTCAGAGTCATGGACTAAAACTAAATGCCAAGAAATGCATAATAGTATCCTTTGGGAAGTCATCCATCCCTGCTAACTATCATATTGACAACACACCTCTTAGAGTTGACCCAGTAGTCAGAGACTTAGGGACACACATAGATAGTAATCTAGTCTTTGATCATCATGTGTCTACAGTGGTGAGGAAATCATTCTATATTGTGCAACTTATAAACAAATGTATGGCATCTAAGTCCAAGGAAGTCATTGTTCTACTGTATTTGGCATTCATCAGACCTATCATTGAGTACAATGCCCCCTTTGCTATGTACCTAACCAGGCATATGCAACAACTGGAATGTCTACAGAGGTTCCTCACTAAAAGAATATAGGGCATATGTAGTATGTCCTATGCAGACTGCCTCAAGGCCCTATCCCTGTGTTCTGTCTCCTACAGGCTTTTGAGGGGAGATCTATGCCTGTCATACAGGGCATTGTCAGATCCCACTCTGATGGACCTCCTGCATATACACAAAACAAACGACACCAAAATTACCCATTATAAAGACTTAAACCTTGCCTGTGATGTAAACAGGACCTGCTGGAGAGATAGGTATGTATCCCAGAGACTACCCTGTCTATGGAACAGGCTCCTTATCCATGTAAAGCAAAGTTCCACCCTAATCCAATTCAAGTGCAACTTGAAACATTGGATGGGAAACTGGAAATTCATCCTTGGTTTGGCACCTATGTCTGATGCAAACAGGTAACCTGTAAATGGTTCATGTGGGATGCATGGCTAGGCTTAAAAAGGCCCTTGCAGTCATTAGCCTAGTAAACACCTATGAATCTATGATTTTTTTAATTTAAATCATTCAAAGTTATTAAAGGGCAAAGGGAAGGGAATCTTACAGAAAACTGAGTAACACTGCATGTATACAGTAATTGGAGTCAAGCCTGATATGTGATATATAAATGTTAAGCAGCAGGCCACTGAGTCAGAACAAAGCCAGACTGCAAACTGCTGACTAAATTGGTTTTCAAAGGAATTTATATTGGTTACTACAGTAAATATTACCCCTTTAAGAGCAATGAGCTTTTAACAAGATTATTATGTTTTGTAATCCTAGAAGAACTGTAGACAATATAGCCTTTAAAACTGCTATTGTTGTGGGGAGTTAAAGAACAGCATTTTATGTGTTTGACTGAATCAGAACATAAGTATCAAGACGTCTGCCTAAAGTCGAGATACTGTGTTCAGCATGCTGGCATGAGAGCTGCCCGATTACTAAACGTCTAGCAGCACATTTGCATGATTAATGTACACAGCATGGTATTTACAGACAATGGAAGTCAAAACTAGGATGGAGCACCTGGGACAGGGGGCAACTTATTACTGCAATGACAATGAACACTGAAAGTAGGATGGAGCAATACTGGGACAGGGGGTAACTTACTATTGTGACAATGGAAATTGTAAGCTACGATGGACCATCTGGGGCAGGGGGTAAATTATTAGTACTAAGACAATGAATACTGAAAGTAGGATGGAGCACTTGGGGCAGGGGGTAACTTATTACTACTATGACAATGGAAATCAAAACTAGGATGGAGCACCTGGGATAGGGGGTAACTTATTAGTACTATGACAATGGAAATTTAAAGTAGGTTGGAGCACCTAGGGCAGGGAGTAACTTATTACTATTATGATAATGGAAATTAGGTTCATAGGTTCATAGGTTCATACTAGGCTATCTGCCCTAGGGCATTTATAAGCCTAGCCAGAGTGTGTTTGGCTTTCACCACCCATTTTAAATTAATTTTGCTATGCCTTTTTTTGAGGTTAGTATACTGTGCCTCTGTCTAACAGTGACACAGAAGTGATAGCCGGGGTAAACCTATGATCTCCCATCCACTCATCAAGATTCCTTTTGAAGAGAGTCAATGTGGGACTCTGCCTAACCTGGACTGGGATTTTATTTCAGAGTGAAGGGAGCCTCTGGGTTATGAATCTGTCCCTCCAGCATGTCCTATTTATTTCAGTGCTGAGGTTCAAGTCACTCGAGCGCGTAGCTCGATGGGATTTGGATTTTCTGAGGTGCAGCATGTCCATTAATTCTGGGTTGGACATGGCTTTATACGTCAGGCACAGATCGCCTCTGAGCAGGTGGTATGCCACTGAGTAGAGCTGGAGTTTCTTTAACCGGGCAGCATATGGCATCTGTTGGAGCCCTTTGATCCTCTTGGTGAGGTACTTTTGGGGTCTTTCCAGTTGCTGCAGGTGTCTGGTACGGTACATCCCAAAAGGGGCATTGTACTCAATTATGGGCCTGATGAGGGATGAGTAAAGAGGCACGATGACCTCCCCTGATCTAGATGTGAATCCCTTCATGATTAGGTGGGCTATATAAAATGTTTTTCTAACCACTTTGGCCACGTGGTTGTCAAATGAGAGATTGCTATCAACTTGGGTCCCCAGGTCCCTAATGACTTCTTCTGTACTTAATGGATTACCACCTATGTGGTAATTTGTGGGCACTTTGTTTTTGCCAAAGGGGACGACTATACACTTTTTGGCGTTTAGCTTGAGGCCATGGCTCTGGCACCAGTTGTCTGTTTCTATGAGGCCCTTTTGGAGGATGTTTGTGTCGGCTGGAGAGTTGATTATGGTGCCCAGTTTGCAGTCATCTGCGAACTTGGTCAGCCACAGTCCTTCCGTGCTGGCCTGTACCGCCGAGAAATATATACCGAACAAGAGAGGTCCCAGGACTGAGCCTTGTGGGATGCCACTTGTAACTGGTTTGGAGTCTGACATGGCTCCAGCAATTCTAACCATGTGGGTTCTGTCCCTGAGCCAGTTTGCAACCCATCTAGTGACATAGGGGTTTATATTTAAGCTGGTGAGCTTATCTATAATGCCCGAGTGGGGTATTGTATCGAAGGCTTTTGCGAGGTCCAGGTAGGCTGTGTGGACCACCTTCCCCTCGTCAATGGCCTTGGTGACTGTTTCAAAGAAATCAACCAGGTTTAAGAGGCAGGATCTGCCCTTAACAAAGCCAAACTGGGTAGGATCCAGTGTCTGTAGGTCCCCAATATCTTTATTTATGAGGTCCATGATGATCCTTTCCATAGCTTTGTAGACCAAGCTAGTCAGGCTTATGGGGCGATAGTTTCCAGGATCCGTTGAGGCACCACCTTTGTGGAGAGGGACCACTGTTGCTGCACGCCACTCTTTGGGTACATATCCTGTAGTAAGGCTAAGATTGAACAGTAGTTTTATGTTTGGGTTTAGCTCTTCTTGGAGTTCATGTAGGGCGCAGCCGGGACACCATCTGGTCCCATTGATACTGTGTTTTTGCTTTGGAGAGGCGGCTCTTACCTGAGCATCTGAGATGTCAGGGGCAGCACTCTGTTGGGATAGATATTTGCCCTTTGGTGGGGAGAGGAGGGAGAAGTTTGCACTGAACCTGTCAGCTAGGATGTTGGCAATGTCTGTGGGCTCAGTGTATTTTTTGTCATTTTGGACTAATTCTGAGCATATCTGGGAATTCCCACCCAGGTTCCTAACATAACTAAAGAAAGCCTTGTGATTATCCTTAGTGTCCTGTGCAATTTTTCTCTCGAAGCTGGCCTTAGACGATTTTATGAGTGCCCGTAGTTTTTTTGCTAATACTGATCAGAGATGCCTTCCCTTTTTGGGATTTTGCTCTATCATGTAGTAGCTTCCTCCTTCTATTGTATAGTTTGTTTATGGCTGGGGTCCACCAGACAGGACGTCTGCCTTTGGAGGATTGGGTCTTGGTTTTATTTGGGATTGTATGATCCATGCATTCCTGAAGGTGTTCATAGAATGCGTTTATAAAGGATTCTGCGGTCTGGGCCGAATTTTCCACAGGCCCGGGGGCTTTGAAGGATTTCGCCTCGGTTTTGAGGCGTGTGAAATTTGCTTTAGAGAAGTTTTTCACTGTGGTTTTCTGGGCAGGGGGTGGGGTCGGGATGTGAATATCCAGTGAGATTAGTTTATGGTCTGATCTTACCAGTGAGGGATACACTTCTGGTCTGGAGCACCTGGGGCAGGTGGTAACTTATTACTACTATGACAATGGAAACTGAAAGTAGGATGGAGTACCTGGGACAGGGGGTAACTTGTTACTACTATAAACAGTTGTCTTTGGAATGGCAGAGTGGTCAAATACTCTTACATAGCCTAGGTTTGATTTGGTGCTAGAATAGAAAGTTTTCAATGGCTTAAGACCTACATTTTTAAATTTCTTTCCTCTTGATGTTAGAAATAAACTGGAGTACAGTAGCTTTAGTTCAAAGCAGGTCAATCACCTGAAAGACCAATATGAAAAGGGCTTTAAAAGTTAGTGGCCAGTATAAGTGCTACTCATGTTCCTGGTCTCACTTTAGCTTTAAAATATGTCAAACACTTTTTAAAGTGGATTGATTTCCTCTCTGGAAAGTAGAGGGTGTTTCCTCATTTACTGATCGGCTTTAAAGTTTCTTACATGGTCTATTATACTTTAGTCTTTATTATTTGGTGGTGGATTTGAAATTTATACATTGTTCTTAGTGTGGTTATGATTCAGTAATAATAATATGTTTTGTCATTTCTTACGCTTTCTAAATTTCTGTGATAACCTGCACTTGTTTCCAAATAGCTGTGGAATGTATATGCAGTGTAGTCTATATAGTGTATTTATTGCCTTGTCATGTCTCTCCATTTGTACATATACATATCTGTCTACCTTATGGCTTGGGTTGTGTATGAAAAGAGATAGTCTACTAGCCTACCTACTTTGTAAACAAATAAGCAAATAAATAAAAACTTCCTCTTAATTTACACATGGCTCTGCATTCACATACTTAAAGATGACAGAAGCCTTGTCCTTAGAAACTGACTTATGCTGTACTGGGATATTCCTGATCCCCTATCCACCAACTTCTCCAGCGGCTTACAATAAGGTTTCAATGATTCAAAGATTCAAAAGATTCAAAGAAACTTTATTGTCATTTAGGACCACACAAGTGGAACCTAAACAAAATTACAAATGTCAGCTCACAAGAGAAATGCAGTGCAAATAATATAGATACAGTGGTATCAGAGAATAACATAATAAAGAAATAAACACATATAAAATGCAAAAGGTAGCTTACATTACATAAATATACCTCCGGATTCAGCAAGCCCTGCACGGTGTGCAGGAACCATGCAGGAACCATGCAGGAGGCAATATGTCTGCCGTGCGATCCAGAAATAAGCTGCAGGGTGTGCAGGAGAGGTCCTGCACAATTCCAACACGGATGCAGCTCCTGTATGCAAATTACCCCATTTGCGATCCAGGAAGCTGGCAGACGGTCATACAGGACTAGTGTAATCTGGAGAAATGTACTCAGTAACTGAGTACATTTCTGAAAAGTACAAAAACGGAGCCATGACAGCTCCAAATAAAGGGTGTATATAACATGTAAAGCATGCCAATGGCCAAAGATATGGCCATTGGCATGGAAAACAGTTAAAAAAAAAACTTTTATTTTTTTTAGCCAATTTTGGCTGTTTAATCACAGGGCAGTGGTGTGCAAATGGGATCAGGCCGAAAATATAAAACATAACCTGAAATAAGCATTCTAACCAAAATCACTATTTTGCCATTATACTCAATGGCAGGCAGAAAACTACATGGCCAGTAAATAGTGGTTGCTAAGGGGGGAAGCTCAGTATGGGACCTGTAACTATGCATTAGCAGGCAGTCCTATGCAAATGAGGGGAATGATACTGAATCCCAGATTTCTCCTCAGTGCTAGTCAGCACCCAACAGTGTAAGTGCAGGAATAGCTTGGTTCAAGCCTAAGAGTTAGCTGACATCATAGGAGTGTGTGTCAGGCATACTGTAAGTGGATTGGAGCCCTGTGGCTCAGGTTTGCCCTTAGCTTAGCCGAGCTAAGCAAGGGGGGGTGTGTTTGAGGCTGCCTAGCACTCTTTACATTGCCTAAGCGGGTGTGCATGCCACGGACCATATTTTAAAGGAAAAAAAAAAGTAAACCAGAAAATAGCAGCTCTGTGCACATTTGAGCACTGTGTTTGTGCAGCACGCCCCCGGGCTTAAACAAGAAGGCAATGGGAAGGGAAAACAGCAGTAGGAAAGTAATCAAGGAGAACTAGCATAGCTGGCAGGTGAAATGTATCAGAATCAGCCAATTACACAGCCAGCAGCCCAGCCCAGAACACTACTATAAACTATGCAAATACCTTTCCCTCTGTTTTTTCCCACATACTCTACACCACCGGTGTATACAAGCAGGGAAGTTTTAACAAACAAAAACAGCAAAATGATAGGGGCTGCAGCAGCTAACATACATCAACATGTGGAAGAGGCTGAGGGTGGTGAGGATGAGAACACTGTCAACCAACCCACAGTTAGGAGATGGAGAAGAGTGTACAGACCTAGGGTAACCTACCAGGGGCTACATGAGCTGGAGATAGTGGAGCACTATAGGGACAGGGACCTTCTACAGCAAATTGTTGAGCTGTGCCGGCCTCGCCTGACCCACAGAACTAACAGAGGGGAACCCATCCCAGTGGATATCAAGGTATGTGTAGGCCTAAGAATACTAGCCACAAGTATCTTCCAAAGGCCAACTGGATATATCATGGGGATCTCACAGGCATCAGCATCCAGGGTACTCCACCAGTTCCTGGATGCCATGTCAGCACATGCCGGTGAGCACGTATGTCTCCCCAACACCTATGAGGCATTGGCTAGCAATATGCGTCTCTTCCACCAAATAGCAGAATACCCTGAGGTAGTGAGTACCATAGACAGTGTGCGCATATGCATCAAAGCATCACCTGGTGAGCGGGTTAGGGTCTACATCAGTGCAAGGGCTTCCCCTCCATCAACTGCCAGGTTGTGTGCGATGCCCATGGCATTATAATGAATGTGTGTGCCAGCTGCCCTGGAAGCTATAACGATTCCCACATCTGGCATCTGACACAGCTATACCAGAGATTTGCCAATGGGGACATCCCTTACGGTCACCTAGTGGGGGATGCTGGTTACACACTGGAGCCTTGGCTGATGACACCCATCAGAAATGCACACATACCCGAACAAAAACTCCATAATGAGGCACACGCACAGACCAGAATTATAATAGAGCATGTGTTGGGATGCTCAAGTCACAGTTCGGTGCCTGGACACATCTGGTGGAGCCTTGCAGTACTCACCAGTTACATGTACTCAAATTGTCATCGTATGTGCCATGCTACACAATATGATCATGTGGAAACAGCTGCAGCAGGAACAGCACTGGGCAGGGCCACACAGCCCTCCACCATTGTCAAGGCCTGCACAGGCACAGAGTGACTCAGAGGAGGAACAACCTGAGCCTGCCCCAGTAGGCAGAAGGAGGCATGCCCAGTATGCCCTGGCCTTGGCAAAGAGCAACACATAGCACATATACTGACACCGTAGCGACCCAGGGAATGACACCTCTCTCTGACTCGCACATACAGTAAAAGGGATGCCAAACATGACACTAACTTCGCTCAACCTTGTATACGGTGTGTACTATGTGCATTCAACATAGGCAGTCCTCCAGCACCATCCTCAACACTGGCACAGCCACAAGGTAAGTCAATCTTCTTACCAACAGCTGAATGGAGTAGTATGCATTGTTACTTGCATCTATGGTATGGATGTGAGAATGCAAGGGAATCGAGTGGCTGAATGGGATGCTAGCAGATTGTAGACACCTATAGTGGCAGTATGAGATCTGTAACAAATACTGGTGTCATCATAGTAGCCAGTACTACACATGGTGAAAAAACCCAGTGCGGGAAATGTGCTGGGCCACACACATGCCAGTCAGAGAGGCTCACATACCTAACAACAGTCTCAGCCAGCAGGACAGGTGTAGACAAACACAAACAAAGGCTGTACTAAGGCCTCTGAATGATGGCTATGGGTAACCTCCCCCCCAGGTCTACACAGACAGACTACATCAGGTCAGGCAGTGGGATGTTAGTTCTGAAGGGTAAAAAGTCAGAAACTGATATGTAGTTCAATCAAACCTAAGAACTATAGTACACTGATATGCCTCTAGTCAGCATGATAGGTTAGAATACAGAATGAAATGGAGTACCTGACATACCAGTACAGTCATAGCAAATGTGTACAAGTGTCAGATGTGCCCCCCCAATCCTATGTGGAAATGCAGTAACAGTCAGGTGTGCCCCCCCCCAATCCTATGTAGAACTGTAGTAACAGTCGTGTGCCCCCCCAAATCCTATGTAGAAATGTAGTAACAGTCTGGTGTGCCCCTCCAAGCCAATGTAGACACTTAGTAACAGTCAGATGTGCCCCCGCAATCCTATGTAGAAATGTAGTAACAGTCAGGTGTGGCCCCCAATCTGATGTAGACACGTAGTAACAGTCTGGTGTGCCCTCCCAATATGATGTAGACACGTAGTAACAGTCAGGTGCGCCCCCCAATCCTATGTAGAAATGTAGTAACATGTATGTGTAGGTATAATACCAGTGGAGCACAGATTACCTGAGGTGGCCAAGGTAGCAGGATAGATTGTAGCATTTGTACAATATGCAGTTATGCGTGTGTTAGGTTGGTGTGTGTTTCATATTGTGTGAGAGTGGTCAGTATGTATGCATGGTGAGGTTTGTCCTGGTGGCCATTACCCAGTACTGCCGATGACAGGGCCAAGTCCTCACAACTGCAGTGCCAAACACAATGCTCCCCAGTATAACACATTCTAGCAGTAAGCCATTGTAAATGCTTGGCGGTAATATATGTCACCAACTGAAAGATGGACATGGCATGACTGTTGGGCCAGATATACAAGCAATACACAGGAGAACGTACCCCAGACAGACAGTGTATAATGTGTAACCATTAAATGGACACACCCTTGGAATTGTACATACAGGTTTGCAGCACATTATCTGGGCTTGTAGTAGGGAATACCGATGCTATCTGGCCAAACACTTGCAGACAACAAAGGTCATAGGAATGATGTATTGAGAAACAGCTGATGTCCCTGCACAAGCCAGCATAAGTGGAATGCCCCATGCATATCTGTGAGTCAGATGCAAGTAGTGTCCATAGCACACATGCACCCAGCTTACCCAACCATCACCCACAGGCACCTCTCCGGTCTTATCCCTGCTGTTGGGAATGGGTACAATATGACCCCCACCTGTGTATGGCAATAGTGAAAGAATGCAGCATTCAGCGCAGGTATCTCATGCAGGTGTGTCCCTAGTTGTAAGTAGCACCCTGCCGGCATTCACACCAATTGATCAATACTGACAGGAAGTATTGGCATGAACACATATACTGTATTGCAGTCTGGGACTGTTGGACTGACAGAATGCAATGGCCTGCTACAGCTGGCCTGCATCACCACCAAATGGCCTACAGTCCTCTGCGAAAGGCCTGTGTCTCATCTGTACTGCCAGTGAATGTTATGTCATGGACTCCCAAATAACATAACACAGTCCACAGAACTTGTATGCAAGACCATGTGGACAAACCACAGTAACATGTCCACCATGTCCCGCTGCATGAACTGTGGACCAACACCAACCCACTGCTGTAATGAGGTGATAACTATAGGGAAAGTATCAGAGAATGTTTGCATAATGTATGGAAGAAGAGAGAATAATAGGGGGGGGGGGTGAGAGCATGGTCGGCATGGAATGTGTGAAGTCCAAAACACAGCCGTGTGCACATACTATCCCTGCCTGCAAACACAGGAATGGGTGGCTACAAAATTGCTCATAACCACAATAGGGGTAATGTCCTGACTTATGACCCCTGTCTCTGGGTAACCTGTGTGAACCTGTACAGCTGTGAACTGTTGCCACAGCAAGATAAGGGCATACTGTCACGTTGATGGATGTACAAGTATGGGATCCTCTGCCACCAATGTACCAAGGTGCTGAACCAGTTACACAGACCCAGCAGCAAGTATCTGCAGCTCCCCCTAAAGAATGGCATTAGTTTGCAGGAATATGTAGGTGTTTGACCACAATGCTGGACACAGCTGCATTCCCCCTGTGTTCCCCAGGACATCACTGCAAGAAAAATGTCTACCTGACAGTACTTGATGACATAAAACATCACAGTGTATAACAGTACACATGTCTGAATGTCTCTGCTAACACCAGGACCATATAGCAGAAGCAGCACAAACACAATTACCTACAGTACTCACTATCCCTTGCCCAGTTTGACCCCATATTGTCAACTCATCTACAGATATCCTGCAGAAACAGTTTGCTAGCTGTAGGTGTAGAATGCAAAAGTCTGCACTGGAGTACATTCTACCTGGAATAGATCCACACATGCTATACAGAAGGGCATACTGGGCATGCTCCCACACGAAGAAATGAAGGCAATGTCAGACAACAAAATACTGAAAGGTCATACTGGGCATGCTCACACACTTAAGGAAATGAAGCCCATGTCTGGCAACAACAGTGGACCATACATATCTGACAGTTGCAGATGTTAGCATACACTCCTCAGAATGCACCAGTCATGCTTTGCACACACATTGGATAGGAATACACACATATATCCAAGGACAACACACTATAATATGCCAAAAGTACACATACATAAATGTGTGGAAGAGCGTGACAGAGACAAAGAGCCTTCCATCATGAGGCCTGTCCCACCTAGCACACAGCCAAATGGCTACAACCACATGATGTGTAAATGTCACTCACTGTAGACATTTGCCTCTGGAATCCCTCAGCATTACAGATTCTGTGGTTCTTGTGCTAACTGTGCAACATGAATGTACAAGGCAGTAGTCATCTAGCAGTTATATACATGTACCTGTGGAATATAAACCTGTGTGTGCCTGAGTGTGGTGTGTCTATCTCTAGATGAATGGGTTATGGCCCATGCATGCACACTGCCCTCCCCATTGCCCTACTATGGCAAGCCTGCTGATCTCAGTCAATTTGAAATATACCTCTGGGGAACGGATAGTCCAGTAATCTCTGTGGTGCGTCCTATAACAGCGTAATGCTATAGTGTGATAAACTTGTTAGGTAGGAGTTCTAATCGCAGATGTGGCAAGTGTGTGTTTGTCTGTGTGCCTGTGTAGGGTTCAATGCTTTTTAGGCTAGTCACACACACTACAATTAAAATTCCCTACTTTGGCAAGCCTGCTGTCATTCACTTTGAAATATACCTTTGGGGAAAGAGTAGCCCAGTAATCTCTTTGGTGCATCCTATAACTGCGTAATGCTGTAGTGTGATAAACTAGCTAGGTAGGAGTTCTATTCCCAGACCTGGCAAGTGTGGATGTTTGTATGTGTATCTGTGTAGGGAGCAATGCTTTTGAGGCCATTCACAGTTAATACAATCTCCATTGCCCTTCTTTGGCAAGCCTGCTGTCATTCCCAGTGAAATACACCTTTGGGGAAGGAGTAATCCACTAATCTCCATGGCGTGTCCTATAACTGTGTAATGCTGTAGTGTGATAAACAATGTGGTAGGAGTTCTAATCCCAGACATGGCAACTCTGTGAGTGTGCATGTGTGTTTGTGTAGGGAGCAGTGTTTTTTAGACTAGTCACACTCACTATAATTTCAAAGGCCCTACTTTGGCATGCCTGCTGATGTCATTCACCTTGAAATACACCTTTGGGGAAAATGTACCCCACTAATCTCTGTGGTGCGTTCTAGATCAGCATAATGCTGTAGTGTGATATAGTAGTTTGGTAGGGGTTCTATTCCCGGACATGGCAAGTGTGGATGTTTGTGTGTGTGTTTGTTTGTCTGTGTAAGAAGCAATGCTTTTGAGAACATTTACAGTCAATACAACCTCCATTGCCCTTCTTTGGCAAGCCTGCTGATGTCATTCCCAGTGAAATACACCTTTGGAGAAGGAGTACTCTAGTAATCTCTGTGGTGCATCCTATAACTGCGTAATGCTGTAGTGTGATAAACTAGTTAGGTAGGAATTTTAATCCCAGACATGGCAACTGTGTTTGTGTCTGTGTTTGTCATTCGTATCCTGTGTGGAGGTGGCTGTGAGTGTGTAAAACCTGGACTCGTTGTGGAGTGTTTTTTTGCAAATTTCTTATATGGTGGGCCTATTATATGTCACAATGTCCACCTTACAAGGATAACAGATGTCAAATAGCCAAGAGGGTGGGGTGCCAATCCATACCCCTACATGTGACATCAAGGCCTGGCGAATAAATTAAGTAGCCCTTGTATTACCCAGAAAACACTCTCAACCAATGTCTCATACACAAACACACTTGCCTTGGCAACAACCGCTTTGTTGGTAGTACCCTGCATATTGACCATAGATAGTAACCATAGTGTGATTGTAGTGGACTACAGAGCGCATGGCACCCTGTCCCATCACTACAATAGACACATAATTGCAAACAGTGAACCTTCACTATGTTCCCCACTAGATGCCTGCAACAACGGTGGTGCCATCATATGTGACCCACAAAGGACATACCATGCCTTAAACACATGCCCTGTATGGACAGATGCCACTGACACCAGGGAATACCTGTATCATGCTATCAATGTAGGTGTAGGGTCAACCAGGTGTCCATTACTAACTCCTGCCACATGAGGCCAGGACTGGCACATCTGATGATAACAATCTGTGTACACAACATGAGCCAGACACCCCAGGTACAGTTCCACATGTCACTGAACATGCATGTGGGATGTGTGCACATCCGAGACACCATCCATGTCATGGAATATAGAACACATACATGGCATGCATTGCACAGCACTGGCCACACACAATAGTAACCCAGATGAATGGATGGTGAATACAGTACCCACCTGTGTGGACCAATCCAGACACTACACCCCTGAGCCGCACTGCAGACCATTGTCATGTGGCCTGATGCCAAGGTATACCCTTCATCTAGCCTTGTACAGCCTTCTGGCACAGTCAACCACTACACACATGTGAAGCAATGCACCCATGCATGTCAGTACTGGCACCCTGTGTCTGTGTGTGTGGAGTATGATGCTTTCGACCACATTCACACTCACAACTCCCACTGGCCTACTGAAGCATGTCATCTGATGTCAGACACCTTCACATACCTTTTGCCCATATATCATCCAGATAACCCCTGTGGTACATGTGATACCTGTGCATTACTGTACTGTGGCAAACTAGCTAGTTAGAAAGCCTATTCCCAAACCTGTCGACTGTATCAATGTGTGTGAGTCCCTGAGAGAGTGTGGCTGTGTTGACATTGACACCTGTTCATGTAGACAGGCACGTGTACTACACCTAACTTATCGCTCCTATATCACTGTTGCAGATGTCATTCACAATCAGATATACCTTTGGACAACTCCCCAACATGTAAGCTATGTGGCACATGCAATAACTGCATAAACATATAATAGCAATACATAGTCAGTCAGGGGTTTGAAACCCTGTACTGGTAGGTGTGTGACATAAACATGCTTGGGGTTTACACTCCCACTCCCTCTCTGACTTACTTTGTCTCTGTCTGTATCTCTCACTCCCTCTCTGGTGGATATGGAGAAGTACACCTTGGCTTAAGCAGCAGCTTGTGTTTTGTAAGTGATGCTCATAATCAGCTGATGGCCTCTACACAAATTGCAGTCCCCCTCTAGCTGATTGCAGGTGGAACAGCTGTGGTAACATTCCCATAGCCAATTGCATGGAAACACACTCCAATACCTAGGAACATCATGTGGGTGTTAGGCCTTTTCATTCACTGTGAGCAGGACCTCAAGTTTGGTGTTTGGCAAACAGCATCACAGATGGTATTGGGGTTTACCTCTAACAACATACATTGTAGAAACAGGCCAACAGACAGGAGGGGGATGTGCCAGACATGACTACAGAATGTAAGTGTTGCTCTTCTGCATTTGGAGTAATGTCGGTTTAACAGGGTGTGTGTGGATATGGCTGGTCTACATGTTTTAATACCTGTCATGACAGTGTTATGTGTTTGAGGAAACTCCCACATGTAGAGTTATCTGCAAACAGTGTGGAGCCTTATGTTTCTTGTGTTACTCATAGAACACCTATCTTAGAACTGCAGAAGCATAGTCTGAGGATTGCAGTCAGTGCATCGTGACAGCCATGAGAGTTACTGACTTCATATCCCTCATAGGACATATGTCACAACAAACCCTGGTACGACAGTAAATGTATAAGGTTATCACAGAAACATGCCATTATTGGCCCTGTGTTTGTGGCTCCAGCCACAAGTCTGTCATCCTCTGTACATTTGTCATGCAGTAAGAAGTGCATATGTTCTGTACACCATTATTTACTGACCTGATAAAAAGCTAGTCAGATATCAGACTGCTAGACATGTTATGTATAGTAAGCAATATTTCTGAGGACATAACGTGGGCATTTTGCAGTTGTGTGTACAGTACTGGGGCCTGTGTACTTATGGTGATTGTTGACAGTATGTGTATTGTGCATATGTACCTTGGGCTGTGCACAGACTGTGGTAGATGCCATTGTTCTTGGTCCTGTTTTATCTGATGTTACATGCTGCTCCAGTGTATGGTACCCTATCAGCTCACATGTCTGTAGGGCCAAACACATACATGTCCCATACCCCAGACAGGTATCGGACCACACTGTGTCGTGACCCAGTATATGTAGGGTTAGTGTGTGAGTGGCACATATGAGGATGGTGTTTATCAGACAGTCCATATAATGTCATATTAAGCTTGTGTACCATATGTGGCTGTGGCTGTGTTCACATTGGTTGTGGGTATGTACTTTCTCACAGGTATCTGTTACTCTGTGCTGTGACATGCGTGTAGAGCCTGTTATATTTGCAGGTACATGTGTATTCCCCTATACAAAATGTAGTCCAGTGTTGCGGCAGTCTGCCTGTAGTTTGCACAGTGCTTTGTGACATGCCTAGCAGCTTAGTGTAATTACCCAGTGTGCTGTTATGTCCAGTTATTTGCAAGACATACTGCTGCCAGGCCCCCATAACTGTTGTGTATTTCTGACAAAGCAGTGGGATTCTGTACAGATGTATGTCACTAACTACTGGGTAGTATGTGGCCATGTGACCTCTGCATCACTAGGTATTATGTGTCAGGACAGACTGACGTGTGTGAATGCATAAACTGTGTGGGCATATGTAGTCCAGTATTTACATGATATACCCATGCACATGGCTGTTAACATCCATATTGTGAGCAGTGGTCCACATGTCTCACATGAAGGGGATCTGTGTACACCTCTGGACTGACCACAGAGTGCCAGACTATCCACATACATTGTTCATATCTGTGCTGTAGTCCACAGGATCATTACTGTGGTAGCAGTGGTACTGTACTCTGATGTCCTTAGGATGTCTGTCAGTAGCCAGTGGCGTATATGTCAAACACAGATGTGACCTCTCCCACACAACATGTCTGTTAAGACAATCCCTGTTACAGTAGCAACAGTCTACATATATACCTGCAATACATACATGACATCCCCTTGCACTAAGAGGTTGGGACTATCGGTGCTGAGGTAGGACTCCACTCCATGTTCTGGACATATGGTAAACATATATGTATATATATATATATATATATATATATATATATATATATATATATATATACACATATATACACACACACACATATACATATCTACATATGTATATGGATATATATATATATATATATATATATATATATATCTACAAACTCAAATATATACATATACACAGCAATATATGTCTACACATATATGGATATATAGATATATATGCACATATAGTTATAGATATCTACATATATATATCGACATAAATAGGTATATCTGTACACATAGGATGTACATACATATCTATCTATATATATATATATATATATATATATATATATATGTATATATATATATATATAATCTGTATATATATATATATATATATATATATATATATATATATATATGTATATCTATATATATATATATATATATATATATATATATATATATGTATATATATATATATATATATATATATATATATATATATTGTGACGCCCGTGCCCTAGCGAAGCAATCAAGGAGCCTCAATCCTCACCACTAACACCAGAGAGGGCATCTCACATGAGAGGAAAGGATAACAAATACACGCAGCAAAGTGCAATTTCACTTAAGAGCACACAGAGATCACAGTCAGTCCGGGGATGGTCGCTCCCTTGGTCCCCAGTAAGACTCCCCACTGGCACAGCTATAGGGTCCAGATCTCAGCCTAGCTGGGCAAGCTAAAATTTCCAGCACCCTCTCTGTCCAACCAGTGCTTCATGTCCCTGCCCAAATAGCTGACAAACACACATACACACGCACACACACTTTGAGATAAGTTTATATAACCACACAGACACTCCTGGGGAAGGCTGGCACAGGTTCTCCAGCTGTGCCCCTTTTTTCCAGACTATACAGTAGTAATTAATGCCACCACCCAGCTAATATTATCAGCTACCCAAAGGCCCTTAAAGGGGTGTCCAATTCTTACTGTGCAATATTATTATCCAATTGGTAAGTGTGACTAATCAGTCAAGGCTTATTAGAGTGGCTTTGTACAATAAACTCTATAAATATGCAATGTACTCTAGAGTTTAACTTATCTCTACACAAACCAGCCACAGTTAAAAGGTTTTAAAATATTTAATAATAAATAATTAAAACCACAAGACAATACTTTCTACTACACAGTGTTAAAAGAGTTCAGAGATCACACAGAAATACTTAAAATAAATCAGTAGTACAGTTTTGACATCAAAGAAACACACTTAGTCTAAACTTTATAGTCCTAGCTATATCTACAAGAAAACACACTTCTAAGATAACTTACATAAGACAACAGGCAGAGTACTGAGTTGGATAGTCAGACAAAAATGCTTACAGTCTCACTCTGAGCAATAGTTTTTAAAATTACTCAAACATTTCTGCTGGGCCTCCCAGATTACATCACTTTTCACACTTGGGTTTCCCAGTATACACATTACATCATTTTTGACACTTAGCCTGGGGTTCCCAGGCCAAGAGGCTACATTATTTAGCAAGCTAACACCTGCTTAGGAAGCTACAACAATAAAAGACATTTCACATGTACACTCTAGTAATTATTCCTTAAGTTAAAACAATAGAAAGTATGTGCTAGCCCAAACCAAATGGCTCAGAGCTCTGGAGATCAAAGAACATACAAGGAATAATTTTAATTTCAAAGAACAGATGTGAAATGCTTGACTTAGTTTTCTTTACAGCAGAGGGCAATGTTTCCACATTGTTGAAGTTCAACATTTAACAGCCTATTCTTTCATTTACGAAAACCAGCCTGTATCTTCTTTGATATTTACAAATGATATACTTATCTATAAAATTCTATTTGGCTAGGCTGGCAGCCTTCACATTTCTACCAGTCTTCACACACACACACACACACACACACACACACACACACACACACACACACACATATATATATATATATATATATATATATATATATATATATATATATATACAGAGAGATCTACAAATGACCATATATATATATATGATGCACTATACAGATGTGTAGACATACACAAGTATGAATATCTATGTGTATGTACATGTAGACATATATCTACATATGTATAAATATATATATGTCTATATATGTATATATATATATATATATATATATATATATATATATATATATATATATATCCATATTTCTGTCATGTGTAAACATCACAGTTGTGTATACCTTCCCAGATGTATCTCACTGTATGTGTCTGATATGTGTATATTTAGATATAACAACATATGTGATGCAACAGTAATAACAATAACAAGTATTACACAATTGTGGAAGTCAAAGCAATTGTTCAATACTATTCAATATGTGTAGTGACAGATATATTGGAAAAACAACAACTGTCTTCACAGCTGTCATGGTGTAGTGGTTAACTGTTGTGACTACAGTATACAGGGTCCTGGATTCAAGGGCTGTGTATTTTGTTACTGGGCAGAACAAGGGCTGTTGGATCCACAGTGGTTAAGGCAGGTCTGAGCAGCTTTAAGTGCATTTGCGTGGGTTTGCATGAAGCTAAGCTATGGTTAAACATATGGGTGCTTACACCATGTAGGCTTCGCTTACCAGTGCGCAAATCTGCTTAACTGTTATATTGCAGCAATGCTGACACCTGATGAGGATGGCTCAGCCCTGGTAACCAGTTCTCACATCCCATTCTGATAACATAGCAGGATAATGGCATCTGTAATAAGTGTATGTAATGCCATGTACAATACATGCGTCTATGTGCTGTCATTACAGTAGCAAGGAGTGTGAGTGTTATGTCTGGGACATTCAAGTATATAAGACCTGTACAGCACTCTTATCTGTGTGAATGTGTTACATATAAGGGTAGTAACCCAGGTTACGTGCTGTCACACTGGCATGTAGTGTATCATGGTGGTACTACTGTTGACAGTGCTTTCCCAGTCAAGAGTAGAATGCTAAATGTAGTACTGACAACAAGCACACCTGCAGGCAGAGATGGACTCTGAGGCCTCACTGTCATGTTCCTGGTGTGTGAGCTGTGTCACAGTATATATCCCCTACTGGAGAATGATCTGACATGTGGAAAGTAACTGTAGACTACTGTCTGTACAGCACATGTCAATGAGGGCTTCCAACATGTAGTAATGGCATGCATATTGGTGTTAGACGTCTATCTGTCGACACATTCATCCTACTGCATAGCTACTTGCCAAGATGATGTCTGTCAGTCCTGTACAGATGTGCAGATGGCAGGTATCCAGCTTGGATATGTACAGGCAACCTATGCTTGACTGACACTGACATGTCTGCCCAGCTGTGTTATAACTGGCACATATAGGAGACAACACCCTGTATGCACCACATGCCATGGGTACCTCCACTACACTACCACAGTCAAAAGAACATGCTTGGGTATAGATCTCCATCACAGACACTAACTATGTGTTGTAATACATGTTGCATACATGTCAACTGGATCACCTCAGTGGCCATTTGCAGGAGGCACCCAGAGGATTGGCTGATGCATGTCACTCTCACCCTGAGGGTCACCACAGTGGTGTCTGTCGAAAGATTGCCTGCTGGCACATGGCAGGTGGCATGATGCCACTGTACACACATCCCCTACCCTACCCATTTCTCCATGGACAACAGCCAGGTACAAACTTATGACCACTTGCAGCGATGCACCCCAGTACTAACACATGTGTACGTGTGCATTACTGAGGATAGCAGTGTCTGTGTGTTAGTATACCTGTAGTTAGGAATACCATGAGGGCCTTTACAACCATCACAACACCCATTGCCATAGTAAGATGTGGCTGCTGCTGTATCAGACATTACATGTACCCTGTTATGCTCCTCTCCCTAATGGCTACATGTGCCTTGCAGTACCAGCACAACAGTGTTGTACAAATAGGTCAATAGCCATGGGATACCCATTGAGTTCTGGCAAGTATGTGTATGTGTGCATGTCTCTATATCTGTAGGGTACAGCATTCCAAGGCCACATACTCCTATTACAATACGCATTGACACACAGTAGTATGGATAGTGTTGTTGCTGCCGATAGGTGAGGCATGACAATGCAACACCCTACTATGCCTGTGGTGTGTGCACTAGAGGCATATCCCTGTAGTACCACTGTTGGGATGTACAATGGGTTGTATCGCAGTCGTGGGCAATCTGTGATGGTGGGTATGTCAGAGTGTCATCATGGGTTCCAGTGAGTACAATATCCACTGTGGGATGTGGGTGCTGTGTACACTGTCATTAAATCATGGTACACCCGGTATATGTCCCATGTACCACTGTGTGGTGATCACTGTCACCATCAACCATACAGGTAACTGATACCACAATCCAGCCCAGTTATGCATGTGCTGTGTGCAGCCTACCTGTACACATTGGACACACTGACAAGTTAGTTAGCACCAATAGACCCAGATCTCTCAGATGTGTGTCTGCCTGTTATGTGTCTGTTAATGTGTATATGATGGTATGTCACACTATGTATTGTCCATATACAACCATTACATCCCCCATTACCATACTGTACATGTCTAGGAATGTTCTGCATGTAACATGTAACCTGGAACACACCTCACCCTAAATGCAGTGTGGTGTGTGCAATGAAAGCAAGACACTTCAGTAGCACTACATACCTAGGTAGAGGTCTAGTCCCAGTGTTGCCAAGTAAGA
This sequence comes from Protopterus annectens, assembly GCF_019279795.1. NCBI lineage: Eukaryota > Metazoa > Chordata > Ceratodontiformes > Protopteridae > Protopterus > Protopterus annectens. Next base: position 1,835,008,862 of record NC_056737.1, on the reverse strand, counting down.
GTGTGCATGTATGTGGATAGATTTACATCAGGTTGCTGATTATACATGTCCCAGCGGGTCACCTGTCCATGTGGCACAGGCAATAACTGTTATACATACCTGTGACATGTGTTCAACTGTACCCAGGATATGTCACAGCCATGGTGTCAACACAGTGTCATACCCTTTGTGGAATATGACTGCAGACCATCCTCCTGCCAGCACATGTATACCTACAACACAAATGGATAACATTATGGAGACCACAATCACTCAGTGTTACAGCTATAATGCATCATGGCTGGACAGCTACACTACCTGACATGTATGCATTAAACATTACACCTGACAACATGTTACACAGCAGTACATTGGTACACTGTAGTACAGTCACCGTGTGCATCCGAACCATATTAGCCTGTCCCTGCAATGATGTTATGGATGACAGGGATGTTGCACAGGTATCATCATATGCACAGGATGTGTTGTTGGTTTGCCAGAGACTGAAGGTGGGCCATACATTTGACACCATGTGTGTGGGTGAGGGGTGTAATTAGTTGAAATGAGCGTAGTGATGTGGTGTGTGTAGATATGGGGTTGCCCTAGGTGTGTTTGTATAGTGTTTTGGTATGCATGCACAGAGTTCTGCCATGTAGCTGCCAATTACAGGTGTTTCTTGGACAGCTGCAGACCATACCTGGCAGGGTGTGCAGTTCACCACCTCCAGCCACGGACACGCAGACTGTGCCTGCCAGGAGTTCTATGGGCACATCCAGGTACAGGCCTTGATGTGCTATTCTACCCTGATGATGACAGATATCCACTGGAACCAGGTCCCTCCTGGGACTGGCCAGGGCCACATGCATGTGGCTAATGTGGTGTGGTGTGGACAGTGCCCCCTGCAGTGCTGGGGCTTGTACTGCTACTACGGGAGTGCCTTGGTGTCCTAGCACGTCCATGTCGACTGCCAGCTGTTGGTGTTGCTGGCCTATATCCACGCAGCCATCGCCGCACTCCCAACACATGTTCGAGCATGGACAACCCATGGTCGATGAGGACCACCATCTCACCCAACCATCTATCCATGACCTCGGTATAATCACTGAGGGCACCAGAAATTTCATGGAAGTTGTCGCTTGCAGATGAGAGAGCCACCATCTGCAGCCTCAGGCTCTGTCTGGTGTACAATTCCATGCATGCCTACACTCCCATGACAGTCTGAAAAATGCACCTGGTGGTACCAGTTGAGGCACTTCTGCCAGGGGCATGATGACCAGCGGCCTTACCACAAGCACCCCGGTACATCTATGTGGTGCCCTGCCGGACATCCAGCTTTGCCTGTTGTGACCAGACACAGTAGGCATAGATACCACACTCTCCTGTGCACTGCCACCAACCAACTGTCCCTCTGCTATGGCCACTGGTGATGGGGTATGTATAGGCACTATAACTGTGTGCAGGGTTGGGGTGGCAAAGAGGGAGATGTCAAACGATGGCGCAATATTGTATTGTACCACACTTTGTGCTCTGTGTTTGTAGCCATGTTCCCTGTGTGGACACTATCATTGCTGGCCTGTTACAGACTATTTCACCTGCATGCCATTGTCAGGGCCACTATGGTTCCATATATGCTTGTGGTATGCTTGCTATGTGATTGCTGCACATCTGTCATTCTGTGTTATTGGGGATATCTATCCATGCTGTTGGACATGTTCCAGGATTGTGTGGACTATTACTACCCACATATGTTCTATAACAGTGGCACAATAGCATGTTTAGGGAATAATTGCCAGCAGAACCACCTCTTCCACCTCATCTGGCCATGTTACCAGGCCACATCACATGTGGGACCCACCCTGGGGCCTCTTCATCTACTTATCCAGCACTACCTTCAGGTGGAACCACCTCAGGGGATGTTGTACCCCACCTCGGGGGCACACACAGACATGATCCTGCACCCGAGGTCAGTTCCAGGGTCTGTTCTATAGGGGGCTCCACAGAAAGTTCTAGGGTGTGCTACAGCACCTTGAGGCACCCAGTACACAATCACAGGATCCACATGCTCTTCCTGCACAGCCTCCAGGCCAAGCACCTTCAGAGCCGTGGAACTGCTGTTGTGACTAGAAATGGGTGGGGGCCTTGTTCCCACTGTTTCCATATGGGGGCTCGTGGGGCTTCCACATCACAGACAACACACACCATCCAGGGTGTTTACCACTACATGTGTCATATACCACCCCTGTAGGCTGTCCTCTATATCTACCAACCCGAACCCCCTCCAAAAATATACCTGTTATCCTTCCCTATATTCCCATTCCCTAGTTCACAGACAAGGGCAATGTGGTCCCAACAAGGGGTTCACATGTGACATACCCATCCATGTTGCACACACTTACAGCTGTATATATCTGTGTGTATTGTTATGTGTGATGTTCCCTCACACATAGCATGCAGCACTGTGGTGGTAATATAGGGGACATGTATTACATACATATGTGTGTGTATGTGTTTGTATATATGTAAACATATATACACACACACACACACACACACACATATATATATATATATATATATATATATATATATATATATATATATAGATAGATAGATAGATAGAAATGTCAAGCCGCGGTGGTGCAGCGGTAGTGTTGTTGCCTCACAGCAAGAGGTTCTCCCATTCAATTCTCGGCCGGAGCGCCTTCTGTGTGGAGTCTGCATGTCCTCCCCGCAGTTGAGTGGTGTTTGGAAGACATGCGTAGAATGGGCATGCTTTCATTGAAGGTTGGGTGTTGAGCTGGCACCTCGGCACTGTAAAAATCTACTGCCAATCATTAGCGTACCAGAGTTCCGCTGTGGCGAACCCTAACCGGGAAAAGCCGAAAGAAGAACAACAAAAAACAACATATATGTATATATATATATATATATATATATATATATATATATATATATATATATATGTGTGTGTGTGTGTGTGTGTGTGTCTGTGTGTGTGTGTAAATATAGTTTATGTTGTATATATATGTTTATATATATATATATATATATATATATATATATATATATATATATATATATATATGTATAGCACCAATGTTAAAGGGATTGTGTGTACATACTAGTGTAACATGGAATGCAGTCTGTCTGCATATCTCTCAACCATGGGCCTATCCAATTGATGGCCAGAGGTGTGCCTGTTCTGTTTTATCTGTCCACCACACAGGTCTTGTGTCAGATATATTACTGGCAGTGTGTGTGTTGAGTGCTATCAGTACATGGCTGCATCCATTTGTCTTTCTGACTTCATATTCCTGACTAAGGGTATGTTGCAGACTATCCTGTAACACCAGCAACTTGCTTAGTGTATGACAACACTATTTTACATATGGGCCTGTGCTCCGGCCTCTGTCTTCCACCTACATACCAGGCTTTGTCCATATGCCATGCAGTCAGGGGTTGTTATGTAGTGGCCTGTGAGTATGTCATGCTGCCATTCCTGTCATCATTCCACTGCTGTTGTGGCCCCCACACATATTGCAGGGTTGGGTCCATATATGTCTGGGCTTCATCTGCACAATATATGTGTGCCCTTCTGCAGTCCAGAGGCCAGTGTATGTGACAGTGGTATATGGCCCTGTATGTCAGTCTATGGTGGGGGGGGTGCGCCATAACTAACCTAGGCTGGGAAAATGCAGGCCTACTGCTTCCTGTCATACAGACTGTTCTGTTTGTCAGTGTGATTGTGATGGTTTCAGTTATGCCTTGTTATGTAACAGATACATCCCATTGTGTCAACTGAAGTCTTTTCCCCCTAGGGATTGCGTACAGAGTTTAGATAGTGGCTGCTGGACTATACATCTGAATTACTTACTGTTGATTGATTGTTATCCTGTGGTCCAGTCTGTCTTTACTGTTGTACTACTTGAAGGCCTAGGCCTGGACAGCAACATATGTTATGCTGCCCAAAATAATATATTAATTGATCTGTTTGGGAGTTGCATTAGTCTGTTTATATGTATATCAAAGTCCAAACAGCTATATGACATGGCATATACAACTGTAATAGTACACAGAAAAAGCTTTCTCATGTATGGAAACCTATGTTTGGTGTTATATCCTTTGACCTCTCTGTGGGTATATGTTTCAGGCAACAATTGCCTTTTGTATGGGTGACTCATACAGTATCCATTTGGTAAGGTGGCAAATGTAGGAATACTGGCTGTTCCGTATGGTGTGCACCCAATATGTATCTTCCTATACATATCTCTGTGTGTCTGTGTGTGTCATTACATATATAGCTATATATATGTGTGTGTGTGTGTGTGTGTGTGTGTGTGTGTGTGTGTGTGTGTGTGTGTGTGTGTGTGTGTGTGTGTGTGTGTGTGTGTGTGTCTGTGTGTGTGTGTGTGTGTGTGTGTGTGTGTGTATATATATATATATATATATATATATATATATATATATGTGTATATGTATCTTAGGATTGCTTCCACATTGTACAGTCCCTATGGTAGCCAGACTGTATTGAATGATATGTTATTGATACCAGCCTGACATCATACAGGTGGGATGGATTATTGTTAACATCTTGTGCCCATGTTGTATCGGGTCCTGGTTATGGGATTATGGGACTTGCAATAATTGGTATTGTATTGCAGGGCAGACCTGTTTGGCTGTGGGGGGGTAATATCAATACGTAGCTTGGGTCCCCCTCACCACCATTACCGGTGCCTGTGGTCATAAATGCATTTGTTATGTTCTCTTTTATATCTATTGATATATATATATATATATATATATATATAGAGAGAGAGAGAGAGAGAGAGACATATATATGTAGATATATATATATATATATATAGATGTATGAATATATATACACACACATATATATATATATATATATATATATATATATATATACACATATGTATATATATATATATATGTAGGTATGCATATATATTAATATATATATTTATATATATGTATGTGGATCTACTGTATATAACCAAAAACTCACTTTTTTGAAAATAAACAGTAGACCCACGGTTACGCGAAAGTGCAGTTAAGCAAAAGTGCACTTCTGTGAACATCGGTTCAACGAACTGATAAAGAACAGAGAAACATTGTGTTTGCAGTGGGGCAAGCCCCCCTGCACCCCCCACACCCCCCTCTTTAAATATAGCAACTCCGAGATTGCACTACAGTGGGGAAACATGTAAATTCCCTTTCCCCACTGTAGTGTGCTTAGGCACTTGTGTTCCTTAACGGTTCGTTGAACCGCACTTCACGGAAGTGCACTTTCGCGTAACCGAGGATCCACTGTTCATTTTTGAACAAGTGGATTTTTGGTCTTTTACAGTAGACCCATATATATATATATATATATATATATATATATATATATATATATATAAAACTAGATAGAAATATATACACACACACACACACACACACACACACACACACACACATGATAATGTAACCTGATAGTAACTTTTTTGCTGACTGTAATGGGACTTTGTTACATTTTATTCATTGAGGAGCTTTTCTCCCCAGGTCTCTGCTGAAAATGAGCCAAAAGTTCAGTCAGACTAACATGGTTAACACATGTAAAATAAATATAATACATAAATAAATATATACATCTACATGTTTAAATACATTTCCTGTACTGTTGAATTACTGTGCTGGACAATGTGTTTGTGAAAACATCAGGGTTATGTATATCTGACATGGCTTAGTGGTAAATCACTTTGGCTATGGTGTGCAGGGTCCTGCATTCGAGCCTTGCAGAGGCTGTTTATTTTGTTGCTGGGCAGAACAAGGGCCATTGGATGCAGAGTGATTAACGCACTTTTAGGCAGTTGTAAGCGGGTTTGCACAGAGGTAAGCACTGCTAACTTCCGGTTACAGTTTCTTGTACTCAGCTTCTAAATTGCTTAACCTGTGTAGGCATTGCTTACTCCATGCTTACAGGCTTAAACCCGCTTACTGTTGGTTAAAAGTGCTTACTCTCGCTTACCCCTATGCTAATTTCTTTAAAAGAAATGAAAAAGGGTTGATAGGAAACTGGTGAAAAAGGGACACAAAGATGGAAAGACAGTAGAAAAAATAGCTAGGGATGTGCAGGAAGGGTGTAGTGAAGGTCCATAGCTGCCCATTTCTTCTACAGCAACAACTGTGCATATACACTGAATTTGGAGATAGATTTGGACACTCATACCCATGAGAGAGGGGTGAGGACAACAATAATATGTTGCTAAGCCAGTTAGATCAGATTACATGTGTCCAGTAGACACGTGTGTGAAATGGACAGCTATGTATGGGGCGAGATTATTTTGGGAACAGATTGCCCTTTTTATTTTTTTTTTCAGGTGAGAGTGGGATGTTGGGGAGGAATAGTAGGTATATTTGGGGAGGTAGGTTGGGTAGGTTAACAGACAAAACAAACAAGATGCATACAGGGGCAGTATATGACACATGTAGGGGGTAAACACATTAATGGGGAGGAGTGTTGGGAAATCGGAAGCCCATGAGCCCCCTAGTGGAAACAGTGGGACTGAGGTCCCCACCCATGGGCAGTCACCACTGCACCTTCACAGCCCAAAGGTGGCTGTGCTGGGGACTGAGTAGGAGGGCCAGGCCGACCCTCTAGTTGTGACACATGGCCCTCAAGCTGGTGTAACAGATCTCCGACCTCCCTGCGGAGCTCACTACACACCATGACCCAGACCTGGCGAAGGGTGACAGGTTCTTGTCTGCACCCGCTCCCAGGGGGGGACAAGCCCCATCCCCTGAGGTGGTTCCACCCAAAGGTGGTGCAGGACCAATGGATGAGGAGGTCCTGGGTTGGGCTCCAGACATGCTGATGCCCAGTGGCATGGCCGGCTGAGGTGGGATAGGTGGGTCCACTGGGACCGGCCTTCCCAAACGTGCTATGGTGTTTAAATTTTATCAACATATGTGGGTTAGTAATAGTCAACACATTCCAGGATTAGGTATAACAGCATGCATAGATATTCCCATTAACCCAAACACCAGATATGGAACAGTTGCATAGCAAACAGAACACATGCATATATGGGACCACAGTGGTCATTACAACAGCATGCAAGTACATTGATGGCAGCATGTCACCAAAGTGGGAGTATTTCAATATAGCACTTGCATAGAAACAAATTTAAATAATTATCAAACAATAGGATATATGTCCCAACAGTAGAGTTAAGGCATCACATACAAATTGAGTTGTGTATTTAGTTTATTGTTGCAGATATGGTGGGGCGAGAAAAAGATGTCAATTAACAACTCGTATATTCCTGTAGTTTGCATTCCTTTCATAGTCAGCGCTGTGATCTGTACCTTACAGGTATTAGTACACTACCCTATTGCCTTAGTTTGGACAGTGGTATGGCTGTCGACAACTATATACATGAACTGGTTTTACCTGCAGTATACACCTCTTACCTGGTATACCTGTGGAGGTATTGTTTGTTAACACTACCTAACTGTTTCTACACATACTCCCAGATTCCAGGTTGATGTTATGCACATACCTGTCTTTCTTTTTGCACACACTCGGGGCATGTCTTCACCACACGCAGGTGAACTAGGACATATTTTGACTATTGCCCTCTTAAACCTTTAGTGACTTGTACAATGACAGGTTTGTTTTATTTGACAATTTCCAAATATGTACAGGTCTGACAGTCAGTTATATGACATAAAATGCTGCCTACATGTCAAAAATTATCACACTGGTATGGCAGGGGGCAGGGTAACAGCCAGCAGATATGGGCCAAATAACTGGTCATTCTGGACATTTTTGTACACTTGTGGGGTATGATTCAGCATACAGCTTACTACCACTCCCAGGATTCGAACAATGTTTGTGTCTGCTAAAAATAAAACACTGCCCATCACAGCTGAGTGTGCTCTGTAGGTATTGCTGTGTATCTCTTGTCTGATTTCTGTCTATAATTCTCCTGTGGTTTTACATTCTGACCTTGTAATTACAACACTGTTATACAGGATTTCCTAGACAGTTGTATTATGTAGTATAGTGTGGGTGACAGTGATGAGTTATACCTTATTATTCTGAGCAACTGCAACACTAACAATGCCATACAATACCAGAGGAAACAGTACCAGTACAGGATATCAATATTTTATTTATAGGCACAGTGTTCGTATCTGACAGATCTGTGGGAACAATGTTTGTTAGCACTACCTTCATGTTGCCACACAAAATACCAGTTTCCACATTAGTATTATGCACATACATCTTACTCTGTTACTGTACAAACTCTGGTCACAGCTTGACAACATCGGGATAGAGATTGGACATACTTGGCTACTTACTCTCATAACATTTTGGGGGGTTGCTAGAGTGACAGGTTTGTTGTTATAGATGTCTGACAATCAGTTGTATGTCTTGTTTGCTGCCTAAACGTCTGGGATCATCCCACTGATTTGCCAGGGGGACAGGGTGACAGGCAGCAGCTATGGGACAATTTCCTGGACATTTCTGTACACTTGTGGGGTACGATTCTCCATACAGCCTACTACCACTCCCAGTATTCGAACCATGGCTGTGTGTGCAAAAAAGACAACAGTTCACATCGCAGTTGAGTGTGCTAGTTGGGTTTTGTTGTCTGTCTTTTCAGTGTTTTCTGTCTAAGTCTCTCTCAGTTGCGCTATTTGACCTCTTGAGATTAAAACAGTCATATACAGACATTCCTACACAATTTATTTATGTAGCACAGTGTGGGTAACAGTGTTTACTACAACAGTACTATTAAGTGATTGCAACTCTACATTACCATATGATACCAGAGCGAACACATACAGTCCAGCAGTTAGACCTTAATTGTCAGGCTATTATGCTTTTATTTACATACAACCTATATGAGACTTTTCCTACCCTATTCTCTGGTGTATGCAGTACATGCCTTTAACAATACAGGTTTTATACAGGCAATTAACTTACTACTACTCTTAGATTTATTTCCTATGACAGTACATGCAAGAGTATTGCTATTATTTCCTATGACAGTACATGCAAGAGTATTATTAACTTGCCTCGCGTCACAACCGCTGTAGTCTACAGCCATGGGCTTCCTGGTTCGCAGCCCGCTCACCTGCCTCTGTGAAAGACATAAGAGCAATATTTAACCATACCTATCCATAATATACATGAGCTGGCAATTATTAAACAGGTAGTGGACTGATACTTACACATGGCTGGGACATCCCCTGTCCTCCTAGCCTTTTGGATCCACTGATCCAAGAGATCCCCCATTCTCTGCTTTAGGTCGGCATAGTGATGCCTGACCTGCTCACCATTTCAGGATATGCCAGTGGCACTGGTGAGGTCACAGGCGAGACGGTCTCAGGCTTCCGCCTTGTATTGGGAACCCTGGTACTGGCCCTGCAGCAGTCTCTGGTCATGGTCTTTCACAAGGAATCCTGCCCTGACTCTGGATTCCTGAATGCCCCAGCACTATGCCCAAAAGCACATGCCCTCTCCCATTCCAGACATAGTGCCTACAAGGGGGAAGCTACAACCAGTTATGAGATGTAGTCCCACCTGTTGGGTTTAAATAGGGCCAGCTTCTCACACTTTGCAGTGATTGGAGAGTTTTGAAAATGCTAAGCTATGGGCAAACCTGCTTACCTAAAGTTGGCATTGCTTAAAGGGGTATATCAATGGGCAGACTGAGTTATCTGGCCTACACATTGCTTACACCTACTAAGCTGGGATGTGCAATGCTTAGCATTGCTTAATATTTAATTTGCATTATATTTGCATTGTGGCATTGATTTATTATTCATTACATGTCATATATGTGTTTGGTATCCATGATTCATGTGTACGTACACTGTATGGGGTCCTTTTGTTTATTAGGGTATTTCAAAACTTTATTACAATGGCACCTCACATCTGGGCTTAATGCAGTACTCCAGTTCACATATTTATGTCCTGTAGTAGGTTATACAATATAAAACTGTGTATAGAGTCCTTTCACATGTTCAGTTTGTATTTCCTAAAGTGAGGATCTGTTTGGTGATACCTCAATCTTATGTACTGCTGTAATGGCTTAGTGGTTAACTATTGTGACTATAGTGTACAGGGTTCTGGGTTCAAGACCTGCAAAGGCTGTTGTTCCTGGCCAGAAGAGCGGTTGATTCATACAGATTGATTAAGGCAATTGTAAATGGGTTTGTGCAAAGGTAAGCAATGCTAACCTCTGGTTAAATATGCTTATAGAGTCCTAGCTTCAATATTGCTTAACCTGTGTGCACATTGCTTACCCCCACGCAAACGGGCTTAAACCTGTGTACTCCTGCTTACCACTGCACTAATTTAGACAGTAATGTCTAATGGTTCTTGGGAAGGTGGTGGATTTGGAAACTGTATGGATTTATCATTCATTACACATTTTACCTTCCATTTGTATCCCTGATTCCTGTGTACATACACTGTATGGGGCACTTGTGATTATTTGTGGACTTTACAATGTTATGACAATGATACCTCACATCTGCATTACTCCAGTTCACAAATATATGTTATGTTGTAGGTTATACAACAAAATCAATTAATCATAAAGTGATTTGACATGGAAAATGCATTGTAGTGGAGTGGGACTCAAACCGGGAATGACTGCTTATAAGGCGAATGCTCTGCCCACTACACTATTGCTGTACTGCTTCATTTGCATATATCTTGCTTTTTATCCTCTTGTGCCATTTAAGCTGCATTAACCATAGCTAAGCGATGGGCAAACCTGCACACCTACGGTTAAATTTAATCTTTTTTATTAAAAAGAAAACATTTCTTTATATTTAATGTTTTAACTATTGCTCTTGTAAACTTGGGGGGGGTGTTGCTGGGGGTCTGCAAACACCTATGAGTGGTCTCACTCATTCTTATTCATACACTGCTGTTCTTCATTGGAGGGGCATGTATATTCTGAGAGATCTGCTCTCAGACATGCCCCCTGCACTCGTACATGCTCTGTGCCCGTTTAGGAGCTCAGGCAGCGTGGTTTCATTAATATGCATAGTGCGCTGCTGTCCTGCTCCTAAACAGCCACTTCCGTGCAGGACTAAGCTAATCCTGCACAGAAGGAGAGTGAATCTGGGGGACACTCAATACCTTTTATCCAGTGATAAATAATAAATAAATACCCACCACCAGACCCCCTCACCATTAAGATCAAGAAAATGTATTGCACTTGTTAACGTTAGATGTGACTCGGTATAGCCATCATATTGAATAATACTAATACTGGCAGTAATTGCTTAGAGCAGTCGGGTTAAATGAAAAAAAGAGGCTTCAATGTATCAGGTATTATGGTTGGTGTCTGAGTTAATGAGTCTCACAACTGTAGGATACAAACTGTTCCTGAACCAGCAGTCCTACAGTGGAAGCTGCAGTTGTGAGAACCAGTTGTGGGCCTGATGATCAAATCAGCTAGTATTTTGTATGTTCTCTTCCTTGCTCTTGTAAAGAAAAGCTCCTGAATAGAAGAGAGGTTTGTGCCAAGAGTTTCTCAGCCACCCTCACCACCCTCTGTAGTTTCTTCTTCTCAGTGACTGTGCAGTTGCCAAACCATGCTATGGAGTAATTACTGAGGATGGTCTTGATAGCTCCCCTGTAAAAAGTGGTAAGAGCAGACAGTGGGAGCCTGGCCTTTTTGAGCTTTCTTGGGAGTTGAAGCCTCTATTGAGGCTTCTTAACTATATGGTTGGTATTAACAGTCCAGGAGAGGTCATCTGAGATGTGAAGGCCCAGGAACTTGGTTGTTTTGACTTTCTCTATTACCTCCTCTTTGATAATGAGTGGCTGGTGAACTGTTGCTTTTCTCCTTGAAATCCATAATCATTTCTTTGGTCTTATTAACATTCAGGTCCAGATTGTTCCTGTCACACCAGGAAATCAAAGTTTTCACCTCATCCCTGTAGTTATGCTCATAGCCACCACTAATGAGACCCATAACTGTGGTATCAACAGCGAATTTTATAATATGGTTTGAGCTATGTTTTGTAGTACAGCCATGGGCGAAGATGGTGAAGAGCAAGGGGCTGATCACATAACCTTGGGGAACACCAGTATTCAGGACAATGCATTGAGTGATGTTTCCAGTGCATGTCCATTGGGGTCTACCAATCAGAAAGTCAGGAGTCCAGTTACATAGGTGCTTGTTTATCCCAAGTTTCATGAGCTTATCCACCAGTTGCATTGGTAGAACAGTGTTAAATGTAGAACTGAAGTCAATGTACATCAGTCTTACATAGTTATTCCTCCCTTCTAGGTGTTTTCCTGCAAGGTGTAGTGTGACTGATATCACATCTGCAGTCGATTTATTTGCCTGGTATGAAAACTGGAGCTGATCAAAAGACTTAGGCAGACCCACAGATAGATGTTTCTTCACAATTCTCTCAAAGCACTTCATGATATTTGGGGTTAAGGCGACTGAACTAAAGTCATTGAGGCAGGTAGGGCTATGTTTCTTTGGAAGTGGAACAATACTTGTTTCCTTGAAATGTGAGAGAACTTTCTCCATAGCAAAGGATGAGTTGAAGATGTCTGACAGTACCAGCCATAACTGATCAGCACACCCCTTCACCACCTTGTCAGGTATGTTATCTGGTCCAGCAGCCTTACTAGGGTTCACCTTCTTAAGCTGAAGTCTCAACTCCTCTGGAGTTTAAGGTGAGTACTATCTCCTCTTTGTCAGTGTTTGTTTTAGAAGGTACGGTGGTATTCTTCTCCTCATAGGTTCATAGGTTGGTACTAGGCTATCAGCCCTAGGGCCTATACAAGCCTAGCCATAACAATTCCCTGGCCATTTCTTCCCACACTATTTACTCCCCTGGACCCCTGTCTAGCAGGGCAACTGACATGATCCCTGAGGTGAATTTCCTTTCTCCCATCCAATCGTCAAGGTTCCTTTTGAAGAGGGCCAAAGAGGCACTCTGCTTGACATGTATGGGCAATCTATTCCAGAGTCTGGGGAGTCTCTGGGTCAGGAACCTATCCCTCCAGCATGTTTTATTTATTGTGATGACAAGGTTTAGATCCCTGGAGCGTGTGGCTCTGAGGGATTGGGATTTCTTTAAGTGTAGCATGTCCAACAGCTCTGGGTTTGACATGGCCTTGTATGTTAAGCAGAGATCACCTCTGAGTAGACGATATGCGACAGAGTATAGCTGGAGGTTTTTAAGGCGGTCAGCATAGGGCATCTGCTTTAGGCCTGTGATTCTTTTAGTGAGGTATTTCTGTGGCCTTTCCAGTTGTTGCAGATGTCTTGAGAGGTGCATACCAAACGGAGCGTTGTATTCTATAATGGGTCTAATGAGGGATGAGTACAGTGGGACAATGACCTCCTTTTTTCTGGATGAAAAGTCCTTAGTGATGAGGTGTGCCACATAGAAGGATTTCCTGACTGTTGTGGCGATGTGGTTATCGAAGGTGAGACCACTGTCCACCTGTGTCCCTAAGTCTCTTATCACACTTTCGGTGTTTAGTGTACTGCCACCTATATGGTAATTCACAGGTACATGTTTTTTCCCAAAGGGGATAACTATACATTTCTTGGCATTGAGCATGAGCCCATGGCTCTGGCACCAAGCATCTGTTTCTGTAAGGCCCTTTTGTAGAGTATCCACATCATTTGGGGATTCAATAATGGCTCCCAGTTTGCAGTCATCTGCGAACTTTGTTAGCCAGAGTCCCTTAGTGTTGGCCTGTACTTCAGAGAAGTAGATGCCAAACAAGAGTGGTCCCAGGACTGAACCCTGAGGTACTCCACTTGTCATTTGGCTGGAGCTGGATTTGGAGTTGGCTACTTTTACAGTGTGGCTTCTATCAGTAAGCCAGTTAGCAACCCATTGGGTGACGTAGGGATTAATGCCCAGCTTAGTAAGTTTATCTATGATTCCAGAGTGGGGGATGGTGTCAAAAGCCTTGTCAAGGTCTAGATAGGCTGTGTGGACCACCTTACCCTTGTCCATGGCTCTGGAGACTGATTCGAAGAAGTCAGTCAGGTTAAGGAGACAAGATCGGCCCTTCACGAACCCAAACTGGGCGGGGTCCAGTGTTTGAAGCTTGCCAATGTCTTTGTTTATAAGTTTCATGATAATACGCTCCATGGCCTTGCAGATAAGGCTCGTCAGACTGATGGGATGGTAGTTTCTGGGATCCAAGGTGGATCCCCCCTTGTAGAGTGGGATAACTGTAGCTCTGCGCCACCCAGTGGGCACGAAACCTGAGGTGAGGCTATGATTAAACATGACACTTAGGGGAGGTGCCAGTTCATATTGTAGTTCATGTAGTACACAGCCCTGGATGTCATCTGGTCCCATGGATGCTGTATTCTTACCTTTGGAGAGTGTGTTTTTACCTGTGTGGCCGTTATTACTGGAATTTGGCAATCTTCCGGTATTGAGATGGGCCATTTAGGGGGTGAGAGGGGGGTGAAGTTGGCACTGAATCGATCTGCCAGGATATTGGCAATATCCTTGGGATCAGTATATTTAATGCCATTCTGTTTTAGCTCAGAGCAGATCTGAGCATTGCCATTTAGATTCTTGACATACTTATAGAATGCCTTGTGGTTGTCTTTCGAATCTTTGGCAATTTTATTTTCGTAACTAGCTTTGGAGGATTTTATGAGGGATCTGAGTTTCTTACTGAGGCTAGTAAGGGAGTTTTTTGCATCCTGGGATTTTCCTCTTTTCTGCAACAGTTTCTTCTTTTTGTTGTAAAGTTTGTTTATGGCAGGGGACCACCAGATTGGTTTCCTTTTTTTGGATGAGAGCATCTCGGTTCTATTTGGGATGGCACGATTCATGCATAAGTGGATGTGCTCGTACAGTGCCTTAGTGTAGGATTCAGCAGTTGAACTTTCAGTTCCCATCTGCATGGGTGTCATGAAGTTTGTCACTTCTGACTTGAGTAGCATGAAGTTGGCGAGAAGTTTTTTATGGAGGTTTCATTACTGGGGGGTGGGGTGGGATGTGGATGTTAAGGGTGATTAGCTTATGGTCAGACCTGACTAACGAGGGGTGACCATAGGTGTAGAGCATCGATTTCCCATGTTGGTAATGACCAGGTCTAGGATATTGGAGCCCCTGGTGGGACTATGGATGACTTGATCCAGGGCATTGGAATTTATGAATTCCAAAAACCGTTGGGCAAAGGTGTTGGTACATGAGTAGTTTTCCCAGTTAATGGCAGGGTAGTTAAAATCACCCAGTATTGGGGTGTTTGGCTCTTTCTTAATATTTTCCAGTATGTTTAGGAAGATGTAGTGAGAATCTTGGGGTATGTTGGGGGATCTGTAGCAAGCTACAATTTGGATTGCAGTCTTACCTAGTGTTATGCACAAATCCAAAACTCAGAGCTGCTGTTAGTTGAGGTAGGATACTCACGCTAAAACACTAGTAAAACTCAGTCCAAAAAGATGCGTGACTTTCCAATGAGCAATAAAATGAAAGTAGAAATTCAAACAAATAAATCCATGTAAGTTAGCAAATTGTTTATTCCAAATGAGTAAGCCAAAGGCTTCTTCAGACTCTTTACACAAACTAAAACTTTGAACATCACTTTTAAAACCAACAAAAGCTTGTGATAGGATCTCTATAATCACATGTTTCCTTCATTTAAAAATACAGTAACCCATTAAACTCAGTTCCATGAATGTTACCTTGTTCAGCTAAGAAAAATACTGTATGTATGTTTTTTATGTATGTTTATTTTGAACTATTCAGTTCTTACTTTTAATATACCAGTATTTTTCTTAGCTGAACAAGGTAACATTTGGACTGAGTCTTACCTAGTGTTAGTTTCACCTGGAGAATTTCAGACGCATTGTGTTGGGCAACTAGCCTGGTGGTGTGACTATCCTTGGTGAATATTGACACTCCTCCACCTTTAGTGTTTTGATCCTGGTTTGGTGGCTGAAAAGTGTGGTAAGATTTGTGGCCTGGTATTGCAGGGGTGCTCTCTGGAGCCTTGAACCAGGTCTCAGTTACTGCACAGATATCAATGTTCTCCATTTTTAGGAGTGCCTCGAGAGAGTGCATTTTGAGGTTTAGACTTCTAGCATTGAGTAGCATTACCTTCAGATTTTGCATGCTTGTACCTGTTACGGTGGTGGTTTTGTCCTTTGAACTTTTCCTAAAAAAGGCACTATAGGGGTGGCAAGAGCCTTAGCCAGTAACCTGAATTCCAGGGGTGACAGGTGCAGACCATCTCTGGCAAAGCATCATGATCTGTCGATCATGTCATCCCAGGCAGACAGATACTGGATCCCCTTTGAATGACACCAGAAGCTTAGCCAATTGTTGAAGTCAATCATTTTGTCCTGATATTCTGGTATCATTCTGGGCGAAGGCAGGATGCTACTCAGGTCTAGGGTCATACCTGCCTGGGCCACATGATCTGAGAGCTCTTCCATGTCTCTTTTCATGCAGTCCAGGGAGGTACGTCTCAAGTCATTCACTCCAACATGGACAATGACAGAGTCATATTTGTACTTGTTGTGGAGTGACTTGAGTGCATGTGTTATGTGGCGGATCCTGGCACCCGACAGGCAGCTGACTGTAATTTTCTCCTTGTTCAACCTGGTGAGTGGGACATCAGTGTGCCAGACTATAGCGTCACCTATGACTAAAGTGTTAGGTACGTTGTTTTGCCTTAGGGGCTGTTGCTGGGTGGCACACTGGTGTTGTGAACTATGTGACACTTTGGTTGTGATTGGCGTTTGTTTGCGTTTCAGCTTCAGAGGTCCTTGTTGCTTGGGCAGGTTACAGTTAAGGGCCTCTGCATATGTGGATTTAGTACTGCCAAAGAAGGAGTTCAGTTCATTTAGAAATTCCAAGCTGTCATCACATTGGGGTGTTTTGGTCTTATAGTCCTTGACCTACTGTATCCCCTGCCATAGGCTTCTCGTGTCCCTCAAGTCTTGGAAACGGATCCAAATTTTCCTCCCATAAGCCCTCTTTGGCTCTTTTATGCCCTTTTTCAGATTTGACCTGGCCACCTTTAACCTTTCTTTGTCATTTGCTTTGAAGGCTGTGTTTCATTCCCTCAGTATCTCGTAGACATTCCTGGTGAGTCAGGGCTTCAGATTAGCTGTTCTAGTGATGGCTTTCATGGTGGTTACATCCTCCATGCATTTTTTATGTAGGCAAGAACTGATTTGGTATAGGTGTCAAGGTCTAACTGGAGGTTGTGAGTAGCCACTTATTTGAAGACCTCCCAGCAGGTGGTATTGAAACAGTCCTGAAGACAATCCATGGAACCCTCCTACCAAACTCCAGTCTGTTTAGTAGTATTTTTTTCTCTGATCAAAGCCATCTTATAGGTAGGCAGAAGCAGGATGGTAGTGTGATCAGATCTATGTTGGGGTGCTTCAAAGCTTTAAAGGCTCCTTTAATATTGCTGTAAGCTTTGTCTAAGGAATTGTCCCCTCTGGTGGGGAAATCCACATACTGATAAAAATGGGGTAGCACCACCTTAAGCTCAGTTCTGTTGAAATCGCCTGCTATCACATGTGCAAATTCTGTGTTTCTGCTTTGTAGCTCACAGATATTATAGAGTTTATTTTGGGCTTCAGTGGTGTTAGCACTGGGGGGAATGTACATTGCAGTGACATATATCCTACTGATTTCCCTTGGTACATAGAAAGGTCTGCATTTTAGTATCCATATTTCCACATCTTCAGAGCATTATGATTGCACCATCTGTTATTAACGTAGAAGCATACACCACCACCTTTAGCTTTACCACTCTGTGCTTTCCATCTATCCAGTCTAAAGAGAGTTAGCCCATCTAGGTTCACAGTATTGTCACTAATGTTACTATGCAGCCAAGTTTTAGAGAAAATGTTCCTCACCATATTTTTTTGTGAGCTCCATTCTCAGCTAGTCCATGTTATTATCCAGTGAGCAGAGATTTGCAAGTAAAACTGAAGTAATGCAGGCCTGTGGGGGGTTTTCTTCAGTTTAGCAGCAGCTCCACCTCTGCAGCCTCTCTTTCTAGTTCTTTCACATATTTTTCTTTTGCAGCTGTTCCAGGGCATTTCAGAACCATCCATGTGAAGTTTCAGAGCTCTGATGGCATTCCTGTTTAAAATGCAGAGATCCAGGATTTTGGCATGTGAAGTAGACCCCGAGTACTCCACAGACAACAGATTCAAGCCAGCAGTTTGTTCTAGTAATCCGTTTAATTTCCAGTAGTTTCCTTCTGGTATAAGTAGTTGTATCCACATAAAAATGTCTGGAAAGTGATTTTTTTTTTGTTTTTTTTGTGTGCAAAAGAAGCAGGAACAAGCATTTCTCCCTGATGAGCTAACAAAGCTGCAGCATCCCTGGGCGCCACAATCCCCCCCCCCCCTATTTATAGGAAATAGGTTTCCCTATTTATGGTGCCCCAGTCCATAGAGCTAAGTCAGACATTTGCAAAGGAAAGTTGGAGCAAATGACTGAGGAGGGACCCCAGAATTAAGCTGATGGCAAACTGCTGTGGTGGGAATTAAAAAAAAAATGACTAAAACTGGTGAACAATATGACTCCTAACTGTAGTTACTTCCAGGCACACATTCCTAACCTACTGTCACTGGGAAGGTTGAATGACGTAAGACATGCATACTATTCTGCCACAACTACTCTGTTAAGATGTGCTAGAGTTGTGTGGAAATGCTGCGGTTTATGTGATTTCTGCATCTGTAACTTTATCTATCTTGTTTTTTGTCTGGGGTTCCAAGCAGTGTTACAGACAGTAGAATCCAATAACTTCCTTGTTTTGCCTGCATGGAGAACATGTTCAAGTTTGCGAATACAGGCTGGATCCCAGGTAGGCAATGTATAAGTTCCCACTAAGCTGAATTAAGTTATCCAGATTTCTTTCTATGTATTTACTCAAATGGTAAAAGAACAGCTGCCATCTGCTGATTGAAAAGAAAAATGCATAACTTCTTAGCATGCATGTTTTTGTTTTCTTACTTTTCCTAATTGTAATTCATTTAAAAATTAGAGCATGCTTGCTATACAAACATTTTAATGCTCAACATTTCATACTCATAATTAAACAGTACAGGACATAAAATGTTCTGGAGTAAGAGCAGTTAGTTATATATGAACAGAAACACTTTGCTGTCAGTCATACTTTTCAACCACTTAATGCAAGAAATGTGGACAAAGTGTAAAATAATGGGGTAACAAAGGCCCAAAAATAGGGATATATTTTAAATATTGCTCTTATAAGGCCCATAAATAGGGACATATTTTAACTATTGGTCTTATAAACTTATATTGTTACTAGAATAACAGGATTTGTGTTAGCATGCATCTTCTGAAGGATATGAAGTCTGAAACTCAAACATGTGTAATTATTTAGTGACTTCAGTCCTCAGTGATTTACCAGAAAACTACATTTTTTATGAAGAACAGACCACAAATATGAGTCAAAAAATCTGGACAGTTGAAAGGTCCAAGATCTTCTAAATGTGTTGCTACAGCACAATGTTTTCTGTTTATCTACATGTGACTATTTTATTAAATACTTACATATCTCTTTTCATCCCCAGAAGGACTACACAGAAGGTAAACATTTTCAGTCTTAGGGGTGGTGCAGCGGTTAGCATTGCCACCTCACAGCAAGACGTTCTCCGGTTTGATCTGGGGCTGGGGTGCCTTCTGTGTGGAGTCTGCATGTCCTCCCTGTGGTCGCGTGGGTTTCCTCCGGGTGCTCCGGTTTCCTCCCACATCCCAAAGACATGCTGTAGGTGGATTGGACACTCTAAATTGGCCCTAGGTGTGAGTGTGTGTGCCTTCTGTGGAAGGTTGGGTGCTGGGCTGGCAACTCAACACCATAAAACTCCACTTCCAATTATGAGCAGACACGTGAGCCACTGTGGTGACCTCTAAGCGGAAAAAGCCGAAAGAAGTTTTAGCTGTTTTAAACTATGCAGACCTTCCAGTGATGAAATAGTGGCTGGTTGTACCAAGTACTCCATATTGTGATTCCTGAAGGCAGCTGGTTAAAGAGATGCCCCAGGATTCAGCAAGCTCTGCACAGTGTGCAGGAATAATGCAAGAGCTGCTGCATGCAATATGGCCAATGAGCGATCCAGGAATGAGCTCCCGGGACATGCATGAGTGCTCCAACACTATTCCTGTACAGACACAGCTCCTGTATGCTAATTACCCCATATGCAGGTGAAATCCATGCAAATGAGGTATATTAGTGATCCAGGAAGCATGAAGGCGTCTGTGCAGGAATAGTGCAACCTGCAAAAATGTATTTGGTTACTAACCAAATACATTTCTGCAAATTACAAAACGGAGGCATGACAGCTCCAAAGAAAGCATGTATTCAATGTAGTAGGCATGCCAATGGCCAAATATATGGCCATTGGCGTGGTAAATAGTTGCAAAATTATAAAAAATAACTTTTGTTTTTTTGGGCCGATTTTGGTCGTTTAAGCATAGGGCAGCGGTGCGCAAACGGGATCGGCCGAAAAATAAAAAAAAAAAAAGCTGGAAATAAGCTTTTAAACCAAAATCAGCATTCTGCCATAATAGTCAATGGCATGCAGAAGACAGCAATACCATTGAATAGTGGTTGCTAAGGGGGAAGGCTGAGTGTCAGTCTTGTAACCATGCATTAGCAGTTAGTTTTATGCAATTGAGGGGATTGATACTGAATCACAGATTTCCCCCTCAGTGTTAGCTAGCACCCAACTGTGTAAGTGCAGTAACACCATGGTGCAAGCCTAAGAGGTAGCTCACTTACTAAGGGGGAGTGTCATGCATGCTGTAAGCTTATTGGAGCTCTGTGGCCCGTGTTTGCCCTTAGCTAAGCACAGCTAAGGAAGGGGGTGTGTCTGAGGCTGCCTAGCAGTGTTTACATTGCCTAAACAGTTTTAAACAAAACAAAACAAAAACAACAGGAAACAGCATCTCTGTTCGCATCTGAGCACTGGGTATGCACGACGCACCTCGGGGCTTAAACAGGAAGGCAATGGGAAGTGAAAAAAGCAGTAGGAAGGCAATCAAGGAGAACTAGCATAGCTGGCAGGTGAAATGTATCAGAATCAGCCAATTACACAGGCAGCAGCCCAGCCCAGCACACTACTATAAACTATGCAAACACCTTTCACTCTGGTTTTTCCAACAAACTCTACACCACCGGTGTACACAGATGGGGAAATTTTACCAGACAAAACTAATAAAATGATAAGGGCTGCTGTCACTCTCATGCATCAATATGTGGAAGAGGCTGAGGGTGGTGAGGATGACAATGCTGATGACCAACACACAGTGAAGAGAAGGATAAGACTGTACAGACCCAGGGTAACCTATCAGGGGCTACATGAGCTGGAGACAGTGGAGCGCTATAGGGTGGACAGGGACATCCAACAGCAAATTGTTGAGCTGTGCCGGCCACGCCTCACACACAGAACCAACAGAGGGAGAACCCATCCTAGTGGATATCAAGGTATGTGTAGGCTTAAGAATACTAGCCACAGGCACCTTCCAAAGGCCAACTTGGGATATCATGGGGATCTCACAGGCATCAGCATCCAGGGTACTCCATCAGTTCCTGGATGCCATGTCAGCACATGCCAGTGAGCATATATATTCCCTCAACACCCATGAGGCGTTGGCCAGCAATATGCATCTCTTACACCAAATAGCAGAATACACTGAGGTAGTGGGTGCTATAGACTGCACACACATACACATCAAAGCACCACCTGGCAAGCGGGGTAGGGGCTAAATAAACAGCAAGGGCTTCCCCTCCATCAACTGCCAGGTCGTGTGTGATGCCCAGGGCATTATAATGAATCTGTGTGCTGGCAGCCCTGGAAGCTATCACAACTTCCACATCTGGCATATGACACAGCTGTACCAGAGATTTGCCAGTGGGGACATCCCATATGGCCACCTGGTGGGGGATGCTGGTTACGCACTGGAACCGTGGCTGATGACACCCATGAGAAATGCACACACACCTGAACAAGAACTCATAATGAGGCACCAGCACAAACAAGATTCATAATAGAGTGTGTGTTTGGGATGTTCACGTCACAGTTCCAGTGCCTGGACATATCCAGTGATGCCTTGCAGTACTCTCCAGCTACATGTACACAAATTTTCATTGTATGTTCCATGCTACACAATATGATCCTGCAGAAACAGCTGCAGCAGGAACAGCACGGGTCAGGGCCACACAGCCCCCCATCATTGCCAAGGCCAGCACAGGCACAGAGTGACTCAGAGGAGGAACAACCTGAGCCTGCCCATGTAGGCAGAAAGAGACATGCCCAGTATGCCCAGGCTTTGGCAAAGAGGCAATGCATAGCACGTACACTGACACGGTAGTAACCCAGGGAATGACACCTCTCTCTGACTAGCACATACAGTAAAATGGATGCCAAACATGATGCTACCTGTGCTTTACCATGTAGAGGGAGTGTACTATGTACATCCAACATAGTCAGCCCTCCAGCACCATCCTCAATACTGGCACAGCCACAAGTAACTCACTCTTCCTATCAATTGCTGAATGGAGTAGTATGTTCTGCTAGTCATAGCTATGGTATGGATGTGAGCATGCAAGGAAATTGGGTGGCTGAATGGGATGGCAGCAGATAGTGGACACCTATATGGGCAGCATGAAATCCATAACAAATACTGGTGTCAACAAAGTAGGCAGTACTAGACAAGGTGATAGATCCCACTGCAGTACACATGGTGGCCAAAATGTATGTCCATAGGACACACACATGGATGTCAGTGAGGTTCACATACCCAATAACAGCCTCAGCCAGCAGGACAGGTGTAGATGACCATAAAGAAAGGCTGTGCTAAAGCCTCCAATTAATGGCAATGGATAACAGCCCCCCCTCCAGACCTACACAGACAGACTAAAACAGGTCAGACAGTTGTATGTTAGTTCTGCAGGGTATGAAGTCTGAAACTGAAATGTAGGTCAATAAAACCTAAGATCTGTACTCTACTGATATGCCTCTAGTCTGCATGATAGGTCAGAATACAAAACTAAATGGAAGCCAACAGAGTACCTGAAATACCAGTACAGTCATAGCAAATGTTTACAGTTGTCAGGTGTGACCCCCCCAATCCTATGTAGAAATGCAGTAACATGTACGAGTGGGGTTATTAACAGTGGAGCACAGATAACCTGAGCTGGTCCAATTTACAGGATAGATTGTTGCATGTGTACAATATGCAGGGCTCTGTGTGTTAGGTTGTTATGCGTTGTACATTGTGTGGAAGTGGTCAGCATGTAGGCATGGAGAGTTGTGTCCCGGTGGCCTGTGGCCACTAATGTTGATGACAGGACCATGTTCTGACAACTGCAGTGCCAACCACAATGCATCCCAGCAAGACCCAATTCAGCAGTCATCCATACTCATTGTCCAGATGTCAATATCTGTCACCATCTGAAAGATGGACATGCCATGAATGTGGGCCCAAACATACACACAGTACACAGGTAGCAGTACCCTAGACAGAGTACATAAAATGTATCTGTCAACTGCACACACCTTTGGAACTGCACATACAGGTTAGCAGCACATTAGTTGTCTGTGTAGTATGGAATACTGATGCAATCTGGCCAATCTCTGGCAGACCACAAAAAGCACAGTTATGAAGTAATGAGAGATTCCCTATGTCCCCGCACAAGGCAGCATAAGGGGAATGTCCCATGCATATCTGTGAGTCAGCTGCAAGAAGCCTCCATATCACACATGTACTCACCTCACCCCACCATCATTCACAGGTTTATCACAGGTCATATCCCTGCTGTTGGGAATGAGTACAGCATGACCTCCACTTCTGTATGGGACTACCCATAGAATGCAGCATGCTGAAGAGGTGTCCTATGCAGGTGTATCCCCTACCTAGCTGTAAGCAGCGCCCTGCCAGCATCCAGACCAATGGATTAATATGGACAGGAACTATTGCCATTAACACCTCCAACACTTACCCTGTCACCCCAGGAGAATCCAGCGGCTTGCAGCCTGGGACTGTAGGAGTGACAGAATGCACTGGCCTGCTACAGATGGCCTGCATCACTACCAAATGTCATACAGTCCTCTGTCAAAGGCCTGTGCCTCATCCATGCTGCCAATGTATGTTATCTCATGGGGTCCCAAATAACAACATAACACAGTCCACAGAACATAAATGCAAGGCCATGTTGACAAATCCCAGTAGCATGCCCATCATGTCCTATGGCATGAACTGTGGACCAACCCCTAAATAACACTGGGAAGAAGGGACATCTATAGGGATACTTCACAGATATCACTCACATAATGTTAGGAAGAGGATAGAATAACAGAGTGAGGTGGTATAGAAGCATGGACGCCAAGGAGTGTGTGAAGTCTGAAACTCTGATGTGTGCCCATACTAACCCTGCCTGCAAACCCAGTAATGGGTGGCTACAAACCCTTACCACAATGTAAAGGGGAACTGACCAGATATATGAGCCCTGGCTCTGGGTAACCTGGGTGAATCTATACAGCTGAGAGGTATGGCCACAGCAGGATATGGCCATTCTGTTATGTCGATAGATATATAAGCAGGGGATCCTCAGCCACCACAGTACCAAGGTGCTGGATCATTTTTCACAGATCTATCAGCAAGTGTCTGCAGCTACCCCTCCAGAAGGGCATGAGTGTGCAAGAATATGTAAACTGCAGACCACAATACTGGATACAGCTTCATTCATCTTGTATTTCCCTGGAAATAACTGTGAGCAAATAAGTATATATGTTGGTAGTTGATGACATAATACATCACAGTGTAAAACAGTGCATGTCTGAATATCTCTGCTAACACCAACCATGTAACACAAGCAGCACAGACAGCAATAGTTACAGCATCCCTCTATCTGTTGCCAATTGTGACTCCATATTGTCAACCTATCTACAGATATCCTGCAGAAACAGGTTGCTATCTGTAGGTGTAGAACACAAAATTCTGCACTGGAGTACAACCTACCTGGAATGGATTCACACATTCAATACAGAAGGTTATACTGGGCATGCTCCTACACTTAGAGAAATGAAGCCCATGTCTGACAATAATGGACTATACATATCTGTCAGTCACAGATGTCTGTGCATACACAACACATTGCACACCATTCATGCTTTGCACACACATTGGATAGGAATACTCACACATATCCAAGGCCAACACACTATAATAGGTCAAACATACACACACAGAGATGTGGGGAAGACAGAGGCAAACAGTGACAAAGAGATTGCCATCATGAGTCCTGTTCCACCCACCACACATCCAATTGTCCAATATCACATGATGTGCTGATGTCAATCACTGCAGACATTTGCTTTTGGTAGCCCTCAGCCCTATAGTGCCTGTGGTGCTTGTGATAACTGTATAACATGATAGTACAAATCAGTATTCATCTAGCATTTGTATACCCAGTCCTGTCAAATGTAAAGTTGTGTGTGACTGAGTGTTGTGTGTGTGTTCCCAGAGGAATGGTTTATGGCCCATTCACACATACTGCACTTCCCATAGCCCATGTTAGCACTCATGCTGATGTCAGTCACCTTGAAATAACCCTCTGGCCAATTATCAACCTCATAATCTCTGTGGTGTGTGCGATAACTGCGTCATGCTATAGTGTAACATACTAGTTAGGTAGGAGTTTTAATTCCAGACATGGCAACTGTGTGTGTGTAGGGATTAATGATTTTGAGGCCATTCACAGTCACTACACCTCCCACTGCCCTACTTTATCAAGCCTGCTGATGTCCATTACCTTGAAATACCCCTTTGGAGAAAGGCTAGCCCTATAAGCTCTGTGGTGCGTGCAATAACTGTGTAATGCTATAGTGTAACATAGTAGTTAGGTAGGAGTTCTAATCCCAGACATGGCAACTATGAAAGAGTGTGTGTGTGTGTGTGTGTGTGTGTGTGTGTGTGTGTGTGTGTGTGTGTGTGTGTGTGTGTGTGTTTGTGTGTGTGTGTACAGATTAATAATTTTGAGGCCATTCATATTCACTGCACCTCCCATTGCCCTACTTTACCAAGCCTGCCAATGTCAGTTACCTTGAAATGCCACTCTGGAGAAGGGCTAGGTTTATAAGCTTTGTGGTGCGTGTGATAACTGTGTAATGCTATAGTGTAAGATACTAGTTAGGGAGAAGTTCTAATCCCAGACATGGCAACTATGAAAGTGTGTGTGTGTGTGTGTGTGTGTGTGTGTGTGTGTGTGTGTGTGTGTGTGTGTGTGTGTGTGTGTGTGTGTGTGTGTGTGTGTGTGTGTGTGTGTGTGTGTGTCTGTCATCAGTATCCTGTGTGGAGATTGCTGTGATTGTGTAATGACATGATGCATTGTGGGGTGGGTTTTGCTAAATTATTATATTGAGGACCTACTATATGTCACAATGTCCACCTTACAAGGACAACAGATGTCAAACACCAGAGAGGCTGGTGTAGACAACCCATAGCTCTACATGTGACATTATGTATTGGTGAGCAATATAGGCAACTCTTGTATTACTCAGAGAACACTCTCCACCCATGTCTTATACACAAACACACTTGGCTAGGCAACAACCACTATATTGGTAGTTCCCTGCATATTGCCCGCAGATAGTAACCACAGTGTGATTGCAGTGGACTAAATGCCTGTTGACCACAACAGTGTCACTGACATCAGAAAGTACTGTGATGTGTAATATGTCCTGACTGAGTGTGTGTTATCCAGCAAGTAAAAGGACATGGCACCTGTTCCATCCCTACAATAGGCAAATAAATACTTACAGTAGTCATTTTGCTATGTTCCCCACTGGACGCCTGCAGCAACTGTAGACTCTGCAAATGTAACCCACAAAGGAAATACCATGCCTTATACACATGCCCTGTATGGACAGATGCCAGTAACTCCACTGAATACCTGTATCATGCTGTCAATGTAGGTGCATGCATGACCTCAGTTCCATAGCCAGGTCTCCCCAAATGAGGTCAGGAATGCTACATCAGAAGATAACAATATGTACACATAACATGCCCCAGAGACCTCAAGTACACTTCCACATGTCAAAGAACATGCGTGTGGGACATGTGAAAAACCCAGACACTGTCCATGTTATGGAATATAGCTCACATACATGGGAACCAGTGCACATCACTGGCCACCCACAACAGTAACCCAGATGAATGGATGGTGAATACAATTCCCACCTGTGGGGACCACTCCAGGGGCTACACCCCTGAGCCACACTGGAGACTATTGTCATGTGGCCTGATGCCAAGATATTCCCTTGCCTAGCCTTGTGCAGCTGTCAGGCCCATCCACCTACTACACACCTGCAAAGCAATGAGTCTATGCATCTCAGTACTGGCAAGTGTGTGTGTGTGTGTGGGTGTGTGTGGGTGTGCGTGGGTGTGTGTGTGTGTGTGTGTGTGTGTGTGTGTGTGTGTGTGTGTGTGTGTGTGTGTGTGTGTGTGTGTGTGTGGAGATTAATGATTTTGAAGCCATTCACAATCACTACACCTGCCACTGACCTACTTTAGCACACCTGACAATGTTATTCACATTGACATAATGCTTTGGCCATGTATCATCCATATAAGCTCTGTGGTGCTTGTGATAATTGCGTAACACTGTAGTATAGTTAGGTAGTGGTTCTAATCTTGATCCTGCCAACTGTGATAGTGTGTGTGCCTCCATTGACCCCTGCTTTTCTGGACATTCACATGTATTACACTTCCCTTGTCCCTTCTTTAGCATTGTTGCTGATGTCACTCACCTTCAAAGATAAATTTGGACAATTCCCAAACATGTAAACTCAGTGGCATGTGCAGTAACTGTATAACACTGTAATAGCAATACATAGTCAGGTAGGGTTTGAAACTCAGTACTGGTACATGTGTGTTTGTGCATGTGTCACTGGTATCCTGGGAGAGTGTCTACTAACAGGATCCATTGCAGTGTGGGTTTTGCTACATCATTATATTGAGGACCTATATGTCCTATTGTCCACATTACAAGGCCAACAGTTTTCAAACACTGTAGAGGTTGTAGACAATTCTCGGCCATAAATGTGTACAGCCATGTGAAATTACTATGTGACAGTATGGATTAGTAAACAATATAGGCAACTGTTATAATACCCAGATACCACTCTCCACCCATGGATCATACACAAACACACTTGGCTCTTGCTCTCTTACACCCTTCCTTTCTTACTTTGTCTCTATCTCTGTCTCTCTGTCTCTCTGTCTCCCTCTCTCTCTCTCTCTCCCTCTCTGGTGGATGTGGAAAAGTACATCTGTTTTGCATAGGCAGCAGCTTGAGTTTTGTAAGGAATGCTCATGATCAGCTGATGGCCTGTGCACACATTGCAGTCCCCCACTTCCTAATTGCATATGGAACAGCTGTGGTATCATTCCTATAGCCAATTGCATGGAAACACACTCCTATAACTAAGCACTTCATGTGGGTGTTGGCCATTTTCCTTCACTGTGAGCAGGACTTCATGTGGGTTTTTGACAAACAGCATCACAGAGGGTAGTTGGAAATACCTCTTTCAATGTACACTGCGAAGGCAGGCCAACAAACAGGAGGGGGATGTTCCAGATATGGGGACAGAAAGTAAGTATTGCTGTTCTACATTTGAAGTAATGTTGGTTTAAGGGGTTTTTGTGTATATGGCTGTTCTACATGATTTAAAGTCTGACATGACAGTATTATGTGGTTGAGGAAACTCTCACCTGTAGGGCTATCTGCAGACTGGCCATAGTTTGGAGTCTTAGATGTGGTGTGTTACTCACACATTTCCTATCTTTAGAAATGCAGTAGCATACTCTGATGATTGCAGTCAGTACATGGTGACATCCATGTGAGTTACTGACTTCATATCCCTCAGAAGAGATATGTCACAACAAACCCTGTTTCACCAGGAAATTTCTCAGATTATCACAGCAATATGTCAATACTGGCGCTATGTTTGTGCCTCTGTCCCCCAAGTCTGCCACCCTTTGTCCACATGTCATGCATTAAGAGGTGCATATGTACAGTACATCATTATTTACTGACATCATACCTGGTAACAAGCCAGTGAGATATCAGAGTGCTAGACATTTTATGTATAGTAGGCCTCATATTTGAGGACAAAACCTGGACATTCTGTTGTTGTGTGTACAGTAGTGAGGTCTGTGTACTTATGGTGATTGTTAACAGAGTTTGTATTGTGAATATGATACTTGGCCTGTGTACAGACTGTGGTAGATGTCATTGTTCTTGGTCCTGTTCTATCTGATGTTGCATGCTGCTCCAGTTTATGGTACCCTATCAGCGTACATGTTTGTAGGGCCAGACTGACACATGTCCCATACCACAGTCAGGCATCAGACTACACTGTGTATTGGCCCAGTGTATGTAGGGTTACTGTGTGAGTGACTTATAGGAGGGTGGTGTTGTTCACACAGTACATATACTGTAATATTACTTAGGCTTACCATAATGTGACTGTGACTGTGTTCAGATTGGTTGTGGGTATACACTTTCACACTGGTGTTTGTTACTCTGTGCTGTTACATGCCTGTTGTGCCTGCTATATTTGCAATTACATGGGTATTCCCCCATAGTTAACTTGGGTCAGTGTTCTGTCAATCTGCCTGTAGTTTGCACAGTGCTTTGTGACATGCCTAGCAGCTCAGTGTATTTACCTAGTGTGATGTTATGTCCAGATATTTGTCAGATGAACTATTGCCTGGCCACCATAACTGTTGTGTATGTCTGAAAAAGCAGTGGGATGGTGTAAAGATGTATGTCACTAAGTAGTGTGAAGTATGTGGGCTTGGAACCTCTGCTCCTCCAGTTAATATGTGTCAGGACAGATAGGAGTGTGTGAATGCATCAACTGTGTGAGCTTATCTATTCCAGTAGTTTTGTGATATCCCCATTTACATGGCTGTAAACATCCACTTTGTCAGGCTTGGTCCACACATCTTGGACTAAGGAGCTCTGTGTATGCCTCTGCACTGACCAGATTGTGTCAGACTATCCATATTTATTGATCATATCTCTGCTGTATTCTACAGGATCATTACTGTGATTTTTGTGGTTCTTCACTATGATGATCTTATGATGCCTGTCAGTAACTGATGGCGTACATGTCAGTATCAAAGTGACTTCCCACACATGTCTGTTAACACAACCCCATTTACTGTAGCAACATTCCACATTTATACCTGCAATACTTACATGACATCCCCTTGCACTAAGAGGTTGTGACTATTGGTGCTGAGGTATGACTCCAGTACAATGTTGTGGGCATATGTTTTATATATATATATATATATATATATATATATATATATATATATATATATATATATACACATATACTTATATATATATATGCACACACACACACATATATACATATATATACATATATATATATATATATATATATATATATATATATATATATATATATATACATATATATATATACACACATATACACACACACACATATATATATATATATATATATATATATATATATATATATATATATATATATATATATATTTATATATCCATATCCTTATGTGTAGACATGACTGTTGTATACACCTTCCCAGATGTATCACACCATATTTATCTGATATGTGTATACTTAGATATAAAAACATACTTGATTCAACACTAATATCACTAACAATGACTACACAATTGTAGAAGTCAAAGCAGTTGTTCAATACTATTCAGTATGTATACTGTCAGATATATTGGAAAAAAACAATCATCTTCACAGCTGTGATGGCTTAGTGGTTAACCACTGTGACTATAGTGTACAGGATCCTGGATTTAAGACCTCCAAGGGCTGTTTATTTTGTTGCTAGGCAGAACAAGGACTGCTGGATACAGTGTAGTAAAGGCAGATTTGAGCAGCTTTAAGTGGGTTTGTGCAGGTTTGCCTGACAGTAAACGCTGCTAATGTACAGTTAAACAAATAGCTGCTTACACAGTGTAGGCTTTGCTTACCAGTGTGCAAATCAGCTTAGCATTTACATTTAAGCAATGGTTGCACCTGTTAAGCATAGCTTAGCCTTGGTAACCAGTGATCACATTCCAGTCTGATAAAATAGCAGGGTAATGACATCTTTAATAAGTGTATTTAATTCCATGTACATAACATGCTTCTATATGCTGTTGTTACAGTAGCAAGGGGTGTAAGTATACTGTCTGCAACACCTGAGTATATATGGCTAGTACAACAATATTTTCCTTTTGTATGCATTTCATACATGGGTAGAGTCCCAGGTTATATGCAGTCACACTTGCATGTATTGTATCATTACATTACTATTGTTAACAGTGCTTTCCCAAGTAAGAGTAGATTGCAGATTGTAGTACTGGAACCATACACCCCTGCATGCAAAGCTGGACTCCGAGTACTGACTATCATGTTCTTGGTGTGTGAGCTGTATGTTATTAAGTACTTGCTATTGGATATTGATCTGATATGTGGAGATTAACTGTAGACTACTATGCGTATAGGACATGTCATTGAAGGCTGCTGTCATATAGCAATGGCATACCTATCAGTGTCAAATGTCTGCCAAAACATTGTTCTAATGCATAACCTGTTGGCTAGCTGATTTCTGTCTGTCCTGTGTACAGATGTGCAGATGTCAGGTATCCATCTGGGCTGCTCACAGGAACTCTATGCTTGACCGACACTGACATGTCTGCCCAGCTGTGTTATGAATGCCACAGCTAGGAAACCCCACCCTGTATGTGCCACATGCCATGGATACCTCAACTAGGCTACCACAGTCAACAGAACATGCTTGGGTACAGGTTTCCAACCCAGACACTGGCCATGTTATGTAATATATGTTGCATACATATCAACTGGAGCACCTCACTGGTCCTCTGTAAGAGACAACCAGATGACTGGATGTTGCATTTAACTGTTACCCTGAAGATCATTCACGTGGCATCAGTCGATAGATGGCCTGCTGTCAAATGTCAGGTGGCATGATACCACTGTACCCACATCCCCTATTCTTCTCATCTCTCCATGGACAATATCATGGTATACACCTAGGAACAGCTGCACCTATGGACCCCAGTACTGACAAATGTGTTAGTGTGCATTGCTGAGAATAACAGTGTCTGTGTGTTTGTAAACCTGCAGTTGATAATACCCTGAGGACCTTCTCACACACTACATCCCCCATTACCATAGTTAGAAATGGCTGCTGCTGTAATGCACATTAAATGTACCTTGTTACACTCTTCACCCTATGGGCTACATGGAGCTTGCAGTACCAGCACAACACTGTTGTACAAATGGCTAGATAGGTATGGGTTACCCTCTGAGTCCTGGCAAGTGTGTATATGTGTGCAAGTGTGTATATCTGTAGGATACAGCATTCTGAGGCCTCTTTCTCCAAATACATTACACCTGGCCATACAGTATAAGGAATAGTGATGTTGCTGACATTAGGAGAGCCATGACAAACCATCACCCTACTATCCGTGTGGCATGTGCAATAAATGCATATCCCTGTAGTAGCACTGATGAGATAGACAAGGGGTTGTATTGCAGTCCTGGCCAATGTGTGATTGTGTTATGTCAGAGTATTATCATGGGTTTCAGTGAATAAAATATCCAATGTGGGGTGTGGGTGCTGGGTATACTGTCTTTACACCATGGTACCCCCAGTACATGCCCCAAGGTCCACTGTTTGAGGACCACTGCCATCATTAACCATACAGGCAACTGAGTACACTATCCAGCCCAATGATGCATGTGCTGTGTGCAAATTATCTGTAACAGAACGGACTCACTGGCAAGGTAGTTAGCACTGATAAACCCAGGTCTCTCAGATGTGTCTATGACTGTTATGTGTTTGTCAATGTGTTTATGACAGTGTGGCATACTATGTATTGTCCATTAACAATCAGTACATCCCCCATTACCATATTGTACAAGGTCTGGTAAAGTTCCTCACTTAACAAGACACTCGGGATACACCTCATCCTAACAGCTGTGTGGTGTGTGCAATTAAGGCCAAACACATCAGTAGCAATAAGTACCTAGGTAGCGGTTCTCCTCTCAGTGTTGCCAAGTAAGTGTGTGTGTGCATGTGAAGGGATCTATTTCAGTTTGCAGAATATACATGTCCCAGAAGGTCATCTGTCCAATAACTGACTGGCAAATGCTAACATTTCTAAGGAATCATGTCATGGAAATTCATTCCATCAAAACAAGAAGTAGATGTCTAAATACCCTCTTCCCCACTGTATAGCTGTATAGTGACACTGGAGTTGGTATATATAGTTGGCTGTTGATGTTCTGGACACAGCCACCCTCATTGGGGTTATTGTTGTGTGTATCCCCACACCTAGTCTGCTGTAATACTGTACAGTGTATGTTAACAGGTTAGGTAGTCGCCACTCACACTATGTGTGGCTCTACACCACCCCACACCCTCCAAAGTGTAGGGCTGTGCCACCCACACCAGCTCACCTATGTTTACCAATGCTGGGATTGTACTACATTTGGGAAGGGGACATATACCCTGCCAGTACCATCGTCAATGACATTAAAGTAGCATACTGATTATTTACTGATGTGATGTTTTGCCTATTATGTCTTGGTGGAATTACATAGGCTAAAATGGGTTCACTGCAAAATTAAGTACATCCATGTGTACAGTATTCTCTGTGTATTGCATCAGCACCAAAGCCTCAGTGTGTGTGTGTGTGTGTGTGTGTGTGTGTGTGTGTGTGTGTGTGTGTGTGTGTGTGTGTGTGTGTGTGTGTGTGTGTGTGTGTGTGTGTGTGTGTGTTTGTGTGCATTATACACAGACATGTGGTGTGTGCCACCCAGTGCACTTACCATTGTCCACTGTAAAAGGGCTGCTGACATCAGCCACCATGCACTCACCTGTATACACCACTCAGACTTATCAGCCATGTGGCACATGCAGTAACCCTTATACAGACCTGTTACTTGTGTTCAGCTGTACCCAGGATATGACACAGTCAATGTGTCACCACAGTGCCATACCCCTTGTAGGAAACAATGACAGACCAATGTCCTGCTGACACATAGACACCTACAACACAAAGTGAATACATTATGGAGACCACTATCAGTCAGTGTTAATAACAGCTATAATGCATCATGGCTGGACAGCTACACATCCTGACATATAAGCATTAAACTTTCCTGCTAAAAACATGTTACACAGCATTACATTACTACACTTTAGTACATTCACCCTGTGCATCAGAACCATATTAGCCTGTCCCTGCATTGATGCATCAATAGTATGGATGACAGGGATGTGGCACAGGTATCATCATATGCACAGGGTGTGTTATGGGTTTGCCAGAGACCTAGGCCATGCCGTTTGGTTGATGTGGGTGTGTAAGGGGGTTTCATTATTAATTGGGCTGTGCAGATGTGGTGTGTGTAGGTATGGAGGTGCCCTAGCTGTGTTGGTGATGTGTGTGTATATATGCACACAGATCAGCCATGTGGCTGCCCTATAAAGGGGTTTGTTGGACAGCAGCAGACCATACATGGCAGGGTGTGCAGTTCATCGTCTCCGGCCATGGACATGAAAACCGTGCCTGCCAGGGGTTCTACAGGCACTACCAGGTACAAGGCCAGATATGCTACTCTCCCCTGATGATGACACATGTCCGCTGAATCCAGGTCCCTGTTGGGACCGGCCAAGGCCATGTGCACATGGCCTGCTGTTGTGTGGTGTGGACAGCACCCCCTGCAGTGCTGGTGCTGGTTCTGCCACTACGGGAGTGGTTCTGACTTGTTCCAAGTCCACGTAGACCTCCATCTGTTGGTGTTGCTGACATACGTCCATGTAGCTGTCACCCTACTCCCACCATTTGCTCTAACACGGACATTGCACAGTCGAGGATTCCCACCATCTCACCCAACCGTCTATCCAGGACCACTGCAAAATAACGATGGGCACCTGCGAGATCACAGATGTCAATAACAGCAGAATGAGTAGCTCTCTGGAGCCTCAGACCCTGTGTGGTATAACATTCCATATGTGCCTGTGCCTCCATGACAGCCTGAAACATGCATCTGGTGACACCTGCTGTGGCACTTCTGCCAGGGGCATGATGGCCAACAGCCCTTCTACGAGCACCCCTGTACATCTGCCTTTGTGGTACCTCATCGGTCATCTGGCTATGGCTGCTGTGTACAGACACACTTGCCATAGTCCCCACACTGTCCTGTTTCTTGCCACCACCCATCAACTGTCCCTCATCTATGGCCACTGGTGATGGGGTATGTATAGGCAATGTGACTGTGTGTGGGGATAAGGTGGATAACAGTGGGATGTCAACCGATGGCACAGCTTCAGCTCCTGACAAGCCCGCCTGTGCCTCACCATACCTATCATCATTGTCAGAGTCTGTATGGACACTAACATCAGTTTGCCTTCAGGAGGAACCCTGACCCACCTCGCCACCTGTGAGGGAAAACTAGAAAACATACTTTAAGACCTGTACATCATTGCTTACCTCTACACACACACACACACACACACACACACACACACACACACACACACACACACACACACACACACACACACACTTACAGATGAGGTGGCACAAAGATATTACACAGATAACTCATTACCCAACTGTCAACATGCATGATATATGGCACTCAGCAGCATGCACTGCAGCTATAGTCAATCCCTGTTACCAATATTATACATCTCTGTGATGCATGGGTTGTGTTAGTAGGTGATGCCCCTTCCCCTGGAACACACTGCACCCATGTACACAGTATTGCTGTGCACCTGTTCGGCACCCTGCCATGTACTGTGCACCATACCTCACAAGTGTACACACCATTGCTGAATGTGTATATATGTGGCAGTTATGTTTGCTCTGCTGTTTATCTGACACATACCTGGGTTGAAATGAGGACAGATGTCAGTAGTGAATGCCTGAATTCTGATTTGCAGATCTCATCATCAGCAGTGCATGTATGAGCAATAAAATCCAATTATACTTACAACCTCCAAAGCTTACTGTGGTTATGAGGAGTGTACACACCCTTATTGACATGCCGCTCTCTTCCCTGATATGCCATGGGGTCACAATACTGCATATGTTAACATTACACACACCTGATATGTGACACGTGACCTGTGCAATCAAATGCAGTATCAAACAAATGTGTTAGTTCTGCAGATGTTGATTGGGATGGATACAATATGTGGGTTGCATAAGTGTACACACCCTTGACACTCTAGTTTGTTGCAGCACCTGTTAAGTAAACTACAGCAGTCACTATTCCTGGAAGGTGTACACTAGCATGGCCCATCTTCACTTGCCATTATTTGGTCACTCTGCCTTACAACTCTACCAGATTGCAAGGTCAGCTCATGTGCACAGCCCTTGGAGGTCACACAGTGCCTTCACTATTGCTGGGCAGTCTGGGTTATGTCTGGCACAATGCATGACCTTGTCTGTGTTCAGATACAGCCATTCTTAGTGAGCTTTTGATGTATGCTTCAGTTCACTGTTGTGTTTCAGGATGACACCCCTCCCTATCCTCAGCCTTTCTGCAGATGCTTGACAACTATGGGCCACACATGAGTGCCATTTTTGCAGTCTCCCAAATTCAGAACACCATGTCTACCTGCCTAGTTCCTGCTTATGAACAGCAAACCTACAGGTGTACACTGGCACCAGCAAGGTAAATATGGGGATGGTGGGCCTGAGGTAGAGTGAGGTGTTGCTTATGAAGCACATGTATCTTTATTAATACTGTCTGTAGGTTTCAGCCTTGGTCTCAGTACACCATTACATATTGCAACACATGCCTTTGGGAGACTTGATGTTATGCATATGCTACCTGTAGAGAGCCCTGGATGATGTCTGCTGTGGAACAACTCTTCCATCTGATTACCTTAACCCACAGGCCACACTTATGCAGAGTCCAGGTAATTGTTGACAGAGGTACTGCACAGGCAGTACTTGCTAGACATTCCTGTAAGTCCCTCAGTATTGCTGCATGTGTCTGGGCAGCCTCCATGACCAGTTTGCTACATATGTTGTCATCTGTCTTGGATGGGCATCTGTTTATTTCCTACACTAATGGTGTCCCATATTTAATTGTCACATACATGCTTGTCTGCATTGTTTGCCATGGTATATGCAATGGCACGGTAAGGCTACGTCTCCCACTCCTGAGTGCTACCTTTTGGATATGGGATCCATTCCATGGTTTATAAGATGTGTGCAAGCCACGGCTGCCTCTGTTGCAGGTAAGTGAGCAAATGTCATGGACATACTTCTTGGACAGCAGACCATTACCTGGTGTGACATTGAGGACCCATACTTGATGGAAGGTGCATACTCAAGATGAGTGAATGCTGTAGTACCTCAGACGTTGCTTCCACAATATGTTATTTGGAGTG
This sequence comes from Protopterus annectens, assembly GCF_019279795.1. Classification (NCBI taxonomy): domain Eukaryota; kingdom Metazoa; phylum Chordata; order Ceratodontiformes; family Protopteridae; genus Protopterus; species Protopterus annectens. Next base: position 1,834,971,335 of record NC_056737.1, on the reverse strand, counting down.
TGTGCACACATATTCTTCCATTGTTTAAGGTATGTATTCCCCATATTTGTTGTCCTAACATAGGATACCATCTTACGCATTCATTGCTCATGTTAGGATCGCATTACATGTGTAGAAGTTGTGGAATGTGGTATTGTGATATGCCGTTGTGTAGATCTGTTACAGTTGCCATTGTAATACTGGTATATACACTCACTGTTGTAGCCACTGTATAAGGGTAATGTTTGTCCCTACTGTAGGCCATGTGTCACACCATTATATTCATCTTTGTTGTTAGTTATACTGCAGGACTCTTACATACCCTTCAGGTATGCCACCATTGTCAGCACTGTGATGCAGTGCAGTTAACAGCAACAATAAGTGAACATGTACAGCATGCATTATGGGTAGGTGTGTTAAATGTGTGCATGGCAAATGCCATGGCTATAACATGGCCAATGTATTGGCAAACCTGAGCAAAAGACCTCCATACTCACCAGCTACAGGCTGCTGCCCCAGAGGTATATCAGAGGGACCCATATAATTGTGTGAAAAATATGATGTTAGTAGCCACACCTGTGGAATTGGTACAGGGTGGGAGGAGCATTTCAGTACATCAACAGTACAAACCCACAATACTACAGATTATGCACATCTGTTCATTACTACACTGCAGCAACTGATTATGCTATCTGACATATGCATGAAGATACATTACAGATGAGGATGGATAAGCAACAGTGGTCTACTAATGTGCCCTGGGGCCTTACCTGCATGCTCCTTGTCCATTGTGTGGGTAGCACCCACCACCACAATGCTATCTTCCAGTCCTTGACTTTGCTGGCGGGCGGGTGCCCCAAGGCTGGTGAGGAGCTCCTCCATATGTGTCAGTGGGGGCTGGATGGCATGACCCCCACCTGTAGCTACCTGGTCCCTTCTAACTGCAGCAGCATGCTGACAGGCGTGGTGGATGAGGTCAGTGCAACTATGTCGTACCTGCTCATAACTGCAGTTATGCAGGCCGACATCATTTTCCCTGTAGACAAGCTCATTCCACAGGGCAGTCCTCTCCTGCAAATCATGGGCCATACGTCCAAAGAGGGTTCCATGGGGATGCACCAGGAAGTTGATCATAATGTTCTTTTGTGGAGTGAATGCCGGCAGTTGCTCTCTTGACATGGTACCTGCAAGACATAAACAGGTAAAAAAGTCTGAGGACCTCATACTGCAAGGATATCATAGTTGTTAATTGACATCCCCCCCCCCCGCCATATTTGCATAACTCATCTGAACACACACATCAATGGGTATGTTTACACCAAACCTTCTGTTGGGACATATTCCCTATTGTGCAACAAATACTTTAATGTGTTCCTATTCATGCTCCATGTTGAAACACTATCATTGCTGGCTTGTTGCTAACAATATAACCTCCATACCATTGTAATGGCCACTGTGGTTCCATATATGCACGTGTTCTGTTTGCTATACAACTGTTCCAAATATGGTGTTTTGGGTTACTGGAAATATGTATGCATGCTGTTATAACTAATCCTGGACTGTGTTGCCTATTACTACCCACATATGTTCTAAAACTGCAATACAATAGCACATTTGGAAAGGCTGTTCCTAGCAGAACAAGCTCTCCCACCTCATCTGGCCATGGCAACAGGACACAGCACATCTGGGACCCAACCAGTGACCTTGTCATCTGCTGGTCCTGCACTACCTTCAGGTGGAACCATCTCAGGGGATGGGGCCTGCCGCCCCCCCTGGAAGCGCACACAGTCAGGATCCTGTAACCTGAATTCAGGTCCAGGGTCTGATGCATAGGGAGCTCTGCAGAGCATTGTGGGATCTGCTACACCACCTTGAGGCCCTCATGACACATGTAGAGGCTCAGCCTGCCCCTCCTGCTCAGCCCCCAGCACAGCCACCTTCAGTGCCGTGAAGGTGCAGTGGTGACTGCCCATGGGTGGGGACCTCAGTCCCACTGTTTCCATTTGGGGGTACATGGGCTTCTAATTTCCAAACACCCCTCTCTGTCCAAGGTGTTTACCCACCACATGTGTCATATACCGCCCCTGTATGCTGTCTTGACTGTCATGTCTGTCTTCTGAACCAACATACCTCCCCATATATACCTACTATCCTTCCCTAACATCCCACTCTCACCTTAATACAAAAAGGGCAATCTGTTACCAACACAAATGTCACACCATACATGACTGTCCATTTCTCATCCACTTACAACTGCTTATCGGTGCCTTAATCACTCTGTATCTAACAGCCCTTGTTCTGGCCAGAACAATTACATATATTATCCATTACATTACATACATACATTATTATTATTATTATATTTTATATATATATATATATATATATATATATATATATTATTATAATACATTATCAGCCCTTGCAAGTGTGTAACCCAGGACCCTGCATACCATAGCCACATCAATGTACCAGTAAGCCATCTGAGCTGCAGATATGTGTGATGTGTTCTCAAACATATCATGCAGCACAGTCATTCAACAGTAGGGGAAACTTATGTGTGTGTATATATATATATATATATATATATAGACCCGCAGTGATGGTGCTGCGGTAGCATTGTTGCCTCACAGTAAGACGCTGTCCGGTTTGATTCTCAGCTAGAGGGTCCTCTGCATGGAGACATGCATGAATGGGCGTACCTTCGTTGAAGGTCGTGCGTCAGGCCTGGCAAGCCGGTACGTAAAAATCAACTGCCAATCATTAGCGGATCGGAGTTCCGCTGTGGCGACCCATAACCGGGAAAAGCTGAAAGACACAAACAAACTATATATATATATATATATATATATATATATATATATATATATATATATATCGGTATACTTCAGAATGTCGACCGTTCAGAATGCCGGTTTTCATATGGCCAACACCATATGATCGACATTCCGAAAGACCAACATCCTGAAATAGCACCATTTACCTACCTGTAAACACAGTGAAACTGTGTTATGCAGGGGGGCAAGCCCCCCTGCACCCCCCACACCCCCTGTTACTTAAATATTCTCACTCAAGATCGCACTACAGTGCAGGAAAGGGGAATCTCCCAGTCCCGCACTGTAGCGGGATCTCTGCTATCATTTGTCGGCCTTTCAAATGTTCGCTCATATGGTGTCGGCCATATGAGTTTCGATCATTTGAAAGTTCAAACAAATGAAGGGCTCCCATATATATATATATATATATATATATATATATATATATATATATATATATTATACATATGTTGCATGATACATTTCACATTAACATGACTGTTCTGAAGGTGGTGGGGTCTGACACTCATGTGTCTATCATGACTTCATTACTTCCACCTTCAGCTATTTGACAGACTAATAAACATGTTTGGAGGAACAGAACAAACACTATGATGGCTTACATCTTGTCATTCTGTGCAGATCCGCACAGTTGACAGGTGTGGCCCACTGCCCACAGGGCCAGATGCTATGTCCATAGCAGTTGTTCAGCAGGACATCATTACAGCAAGTCTTGATGGCACATATCAAGCTTTCAAAACATTCTGTCCCATTATTACAGACCAAGTATTACATTCAATTACATGCTGACATGTTTCACATACCTGTTTTATTAGTATGCTCTTTTCTGAGTTGCACTTCAGGATGTCTCCTTTGTTTTTGTTTTTTTTTATTTTTAGTATTATTTTTGTTTTTTACTATTATTTCTGTTTTTGCTGTTGTTTGTTTGTTTCTCTCTCTCTGTCTCTGTCTCTCTCTCTCTCCACTACAGGGATTGAGCTGGTTTGAATAGGTTGCAGCATGGCTTTTCTAGATGATGCTCATGATCTGGTGATAGCCTCTGCATCAGTTGGTGTTCCCCACTAGCTAATTGCATGCAGCCAGCTGTGTAGTACTTCCAATAGCCAATGTCATAGCAACCCACGACTATAAATGACTACATCATGTGGGCGTTGTCCCTTTACCTTTCCTGTATGGAAGACATCCTTCCTGTGTGTGGGCAGCAGTGTTACAGACAGCAGGTAGCAATGCCTCTTACAACAGGACTTGCAGACACAGGCCAAATACATGTTTATATAAGGTTCCAGACCTACGGACAGTGTGAGTATTGCTGTTATATGCATTGAATATTGCTGGTTTTACAGGGTTTGTGTGTACATGCTAGTTTTGCATGGAATGCTGTCTGCCTGCATAGCTCTCAACTGTGGGCCTATCCACATGATGGCCAGAAGATTGGCTGTTATGTTTTGTCTGTTCACCACACAGGTCTTGTGTCTGACATATCATTGGCATTATCTCCATTGATTGCTATCGTTACATGGCAACATTCATTTGTGTTTCTGACTTCATATTCCTGATTAAGGGTATGTTGCAACCAATCCTGTAACACCAGCAGCTTTCACAGTGTATGACAGCAATATTGCAAATATGGCCCTGTGTTCCAGCCTCTGTCCTCCACCTATATACCAGGCTTTGTCCAGATGTCATGCAGTATGAGGTTGTTAGGTAATGGTCTATCATTATTTAGTGCTGGCATTCCTGCTATCATTCCAGAGATGTTGAGGACTCCCACACAAATTGTGGGGTAGGGTCCATATATATGAGGGCAACAGCTGGACAAAACGTGTGTGACCTTGTACAGTTCAGAGGTCAGTGTATGGAAAACACTGTTATATACCCTTGTAAGACTTTTTATGGGGGAGGGGTATTAAATGTTTTTAACCTAGGCTGTTACAACATGTGAGGGATAGTGTTAAGAAACATTGGGGTATATGGCTGCACATTTTCATAGATTTCACCATGGGAACAGTGGTGGGCTACAACTTACTGTCTTACACACAGTTCTGTTTGTCAGTGTGATAGTGACATTTTAATTTAAGCATTGTTATGTAACAGACACATTTACATTGTGACAGCTAATACTTTTCCCCCCTAGGGGTTGAGTACAAAGTGTAATTGGGGCTGCTGAACTACATCTGTAATTAAGTGTTGATTGGTTCTTATCTTCAAGGCAAGTGTTGTTTTACTGTTGTACTACTTGAAGGCCTTAGCCTGAACAGCAAAGTATGTTATGCTTTTTACATTACTGTATCATTTTTTTTGTTTGAGAGTTGCATTAATCAGTTATTATGTATTTCAAACACCTAACTGCTATAAGAAATTGCATAAACAATTAACATTGTGGGGACGCCCCCACATATTTTGCATAGATATTAAGTTCAGAAAAGAGTAATGTATTAGAATTGCAAATATCCATGTGTATAGTTCAAAATATTTAAAATAGGTGGGGAGCTGCCCCCCCCACACCCCCCTTACTATATATACTAACTCCAGGGTTGCACAACAGTGGGGAAAAGGCCATATATAACTTTCAGTGAAATGTGTTTCAGTGAATTGAGGTTTCAGTGAATTGGGCTTTCAGTGATTTGTGCAGTCAAATGTTTTTCAGTGAAATGTACTTTCAGTGAATAGTCCTAGACCCATATATATATATATATATATATATATATATATATATATATATATATATATACACACACACACACACACACACACACACACACGCACATGTCTGTCTACATATATACATATATATGTCTGTATATATCTAGATGTATATATATATATATATATATATATATATATATATATATATATATATGTGTGTGTGTGTGTGTGTATATATATATATATATATATATATATATATACATACACACACATACATGCATACAGCTACATATATAAATACATATTCCCTACTTTTGAATGACTGTGCTGCATGATATGTTTGAGAAAACACCACATTTATGTACAGCTCAAATGATGTAGTGGTAAATCACTGTGGCTATGGTGTGCAGGGTCCTGGGTTTAAGACTTGCAAGGGCTGATTATTTTGTTGCTGGGCACAACAAGGGCTGCTGGATACAGAGTGACTAAGGCACTTTTAAGCAGTTGTAAGCGGGTTTGCACGGGTTTGGATGAAGGTAAGCAATGCTAACTTACGGTTAATATGCTTATAGTCAATTAGCCAGAAAATTGCTTATTCTGTGTAGGCATTGCTTACCACCAAGCAAACAGGCTTAAACCTGCTTACTACTGCTTAAAAGTGCTTACTCTCGCTTACCCCCATGCTAATTTCTTTAAAAGAAAAGAAAAAGGGGTGATAGGAAAGTGGTGAAAAAGGGGGCATGCAGAGGGAAAGACAATAGGGAAAGTAGCTAGGGATGTGCAGGACTGGTATAGGGAAGATCCATAGCTTTCCATTTCTTCTACAGCAACAGCTGTGCATATAAACTGAATTTGGAAGTAGATTTGGACACTCAAACCCCTGAGAGAGGGGTGAAGACAACAATAATATGTTGTGAAGCCAATTACACCAGATTACATGTGTCCAATGGACACCTGTGTGAAATGAACAGCTTATTATGGGGCGAGATTTTTTTTGGGGAACAGATTGCCTTTTTTTTAAGGCAAGAAAGTGGGATGTTGGGGAAGGATAATAGGTATATTTGGGGAGGTAGGTTGGGTAGGAAGACCGACAAGACAGCATACAGGGGCAGTATATGACGCATGTAGGGAGTAAACACCTTGGACAGGGAGGGGTGTTTGGAAGTCTGAAGCCCATGAGCCCCCAAATGGAAACAGTGGGACTGAAGTCCCAACCCATGGGCAGTCACTACTGCACCTTCACGGCCTCAAAGGTGGCTGTGCTGGGGGCTGGGTAGGAGGAGCAGGCTGACCCTCTAAATGCACCACGCGGCCCTCAAGGTGGCGTAGCAGATATCCAAACTCCCTGTGGAGCTCGCTACACACCAAGCCATGGACCTGACTATGGGTGACAGTTTCCTGACCCTGCCCGCTCCTGGGGGGGTAAGCACCATCCCCTGAGGTGGTTCCATCCGAAGGTGGTGCAGGACCAGCAGACAAGGAGGTCCCGGGGTAGGTCCCAGATGTGCTGGAGCCCGTTGGCACTGCCAGATGAGGTGGGAGAGGTGAGTCCGCTGGAAACAGCCTTCCCAAATGTGCTATGGTGTTGCAGTTTTAAAACATATGTGGGTTAGTAATTAGTAATAGCCAACGCAATCCAGGATTAGTTATAACAGCATGCATAGATATTCCCATTAACCCAAAACACCAGATTTGGAACAGTTGCATAGCAAACAGGACACATGCATATATGGAGCCACAGTGGCCATTACAATGGCCTGCAGGTTGCATTGATAGCAACAGGCCACCAATGATAGTATTTCAACGTGGAACATTAACTGAAACACATTTCAATATTTATTGAACAATAGGACATATGTCCCAACAGTAGGTTTGGTGTAAACATACCCATTGATTTGTGTATTTAGATTATTGTTGAATATATGGTGGGGGGGAGATATTATTTAGCAACTTATATATCCCTGTAGTTCTCACAGCTTTAATGTTCACTGCTCTAATCAGTAAGGTACAGGGATTATTACACTACCCTATGGCCTTGGTTTGGCCAGTGGTATGTTTGTAAACAAGTGTATGCTTCAACTGTCTTATAGCTAAATTCTACATCTTTTACTTGGTATACCTGTTGGGGGAATGTTTGTTAACAATACCTGACTGTTTCTACACATATTCCCCGATTCTGAGTTAATATTATGCACATACCTCTCAATCACTTATTGCACACGCTCTGGTCAAAGCTTGACAACATGGGGGTGGAAATGGGACATATTTTGAATATTGCTGTCATAAACTTGGAGGGCTGATAGAGTGACAGGATTTGTTTTCATATACATTTTCTGAAGGTTTTGAGGTCTGAAAATCAAATGTATGTCATTATCTGCTGACTACAAATCTGAGATCATCCCACTGATTTGCCACGTGGACAGGGGAACAGGCAGAAAATATGAGCCAATTATCTGGACATTCTGAACAAATCTGTACAGTTGAGAGGTATGATTATGCATACAGCTTACCACCACTCCCAGGATTCGAACCATGGCTGTGTCTGCTAAAAATGCAACATTTTAAGTCACAGTAGAATGTGCTATTTGGATATTGCTGTCTATTTTGTCAGTGTTTTTTGTCTAAGTCTCTCGTGGTTGTACAATCTGACCTTGTAATAACAACAGTCTTATACAGACATTCCTAGACATTTTTATTATGTAGCACAGTGTGGGTAACAGTGGTTAATGCAACGTTACTATTCAGAGAATGAAACACTAAAAATGCCATACAATACCAAAGTAAACACTACCAGTCCAGGATTTTAATCTTTATTGGCAGGCACAGTTTTCTTATCTAACAGACCTGTGGTCTGAATGTTTGTTAACACTACCTGAATGTTTCCATGCATATTCCCAGATTCCAAGTTAATATTATGCACATATCTCTCAATCTGTTAATGCACACACTCTGGTCATAGCTTAACAACATGGGGGTAGAAATGGGATATATTCTGAATATTGCTCTCATAAACTTTTTTGGTGAGTTGCTAGAGTGACAGGTTTGTTTTCATATACGTTTTCTGAAGGTTTTGAGGTGTTAAAATCAGATGTATGTCATTATTTGCTGCCTAATATTCTGAGATCATCCTACTGATTTGCCAGGGGGACAGGGTAACAGGTAGAACATATGAGCCAATTATCTAGACATTCTGAACAAATCTGTACAGTTTAGAAGTATGATTATGCATACAGCTTGCTACCACTCCCAGGATTTGAACCATGGCTGTGTCTGCTAAAAATACAAAAAATTAAGTCACAGTAGAGTGTGCTATTTGGATATTGCTGTCTATTTCTTTGCTGTTTTCTGTCTAAGTCTCTCTCGGTTGTACAATCTGACCTTGTAATTACAACAGTCTTATACAGACATTCCTACACAATTGTATTATGTAGCACAGTGTGGGTAACAGTGGTTAATACAACATTACTATTCAGAGAATGCAACGCTAAAAATGCCATACGATACCAGAGTAAACACAACCAGTCCAGGATTTAGAACTTTATTGCCAAGCAATTACAGTTTTATTTAAATATGACCTATATGGGACTATTACTGTCATATTGTCTGGTTTATTCAGTACAACCCATACACAAAACAGTTTTTATACCGGCAGCTGACTTTCTACTACTTTATATTTATTTGGTATGACTGCTACGAGCAGGATTGTTACTCACCAGCCTCGCGAAGCAGCCTTTGCAGCCTATTTGCATGTGGTTTCCTGATTCACAGCCCACTCAGCTGCAGCTGTAAGAGAAATAGAGAAATATTTAGCCATACCTATCCATCATATACACAGGCTAGACATTATTAAACAGTTACTGGTATGAGTACTTACACACTGTTGGGACATCACCCCTCTGCCTTGATTCTTGGATCCACTGATCCAACACCTCCCTCTTCCTCTGTTTCAAGTCGGCATAGTGGTGCCTGACCTGCTCACCAGTCCAAGGGATACTAGTGGCACTGGTGAGGTCAAGGGCGAGATGGTCACAGGCTTCCGCTTTATTTTGGGAGCCTTGGTACTGGCCCTTCAGCAGTCTCTTGTCATGTTTTTTACCAGGAGTCCTACCATGACCTTGGACTCCTGAATGCATCAGCACTGCGCCTGGAAGCGCAATCCCTCTCCGACTCCAGCCATGTTGCCTACAGTGGGAAGCTTCAACCAGTTATGAGCTGTATTCCCACCTGTGGGGTTTAAATACGGCCGATTTCCCACCCTTTGCCATGATTGGATGGTTTTGAATATGCTAAGCTAAGCTAAGCTATGGGCAAACCTGCTTAGCTAAGGCTGGCATTGCTTAAAGGGGCAAGGTCAGCACTGCTTACCAATGGGCAAATCTATTTAGCTGGGCTACTCATTACTTAGCAGTCTTATTTACATAATGCTTACACCTGGTAAACAGAGCTGTGCATTGCTTAGCATTGCTTATTTTTCATTTTATAGAATATCTACTGTATGGCATTGATTCATCATTCATTACATATAAATTTGTTTACTGTCCCTGACATCCCCCAATGTGCTTTCATTACATTTATTCATATGTGACTATACTGTATGGGGCACTTGTGTTTATATGGGGATTTCACAACTTTATTACACTAACACCTCACATCTTGACCTAATGCAGTACTCTGGTTAACAAATATATCTTATTTAGTAGGTAATACAAAAAAATTGTTTATGCACTGCTATCACATTTAAAATGTGAATGGGCTCCAGTGGGAATTGAACTGGGAATGGCCGCTCGCACAGTGTACACTCTAACCACCACACTACTGCAATACTACTTATGTTGGATGTCTCTTGCTATTTAACTTCTTGTGCTGTTTAAGCTTCACTAAGTGTAGCTAATCAATGGGCACACCCATGCAGCTATGCTTAAACTTTATCGCATTTATAAAAAAAAAAAAAGTTTTGTTGTGTTATTTTATCTATACCCTTCGGAATATCCCTTCTAATGCTAAACCTGTTATTTTATCAGCTTTCTGCTTCATGGTGGGCATACCTCTCAACCTCTTTGAGCAAAATCTCTGGACAAACCCTAAAATGATGAGGGGCAAATAGAGGGACAGATTTTAAATATTGCTCTTACAAACCTAGACAGTTGATGATAGGTCTTGCATTAGCATTGATTTTCTGAAGGATGGGGAGTCTTTTAAACTCAGATGTTTGTCATTTTATTTAATGACTTCAATCCTCAGCTATTTTCCAGGAAGGTACAGATTTTAGGGGGAACACACCAAAAATATGTGACAAAACTGTGGACATTCTGTGAAAATCTGTACAGTTAAGAGGTATGTAATCCTGACATGTTGGGGTGTTATGAGCATTCTCGCTCATTTTAATTGCCGAAAGGCAATTTCTGGAGTGCAGGGGCATGTGTATTGTGAGAGCTCTGCTCTCAGACACACCCCCTGCACTCGTACATGGCTCCATGTTAGTTTAAGAGCATAGGCAGCGCACCTTCATGAATATGCAAGGCACACTGCTGTGTTGTACAGGAGCAGTCCCTGCCATGCAGGAATAACTTATTCCTGCAATGTTGCTTGCTGAATCCCAGAGATGATGTAGCACATCTGTTGCACATGTAGGAATGCTGCCATAGACCTACTGTTGTTTCAGCAGAATGATGGCATCCACTATGCCATGCTCAGCTATGGGCAGGTGTTACTCATGGCAAGGCTACAAGGCTGACACTAAGCTATAGGACCCTCAACAGATTGCCTTGTGAAGTGTGCCCACAGTGCATTTGTATGAGCAACAACCATGTCCATTAGAGTATGTTCAGCCAAGGGTGAAGACCATAGTAGAGCCTTTTGAGTTTTGGCTCTGCGCAAATGAGAGTCCACTGCCAGGAGTACAGACAGCCATATGCAGTGTGGACAGTGTGGCCATCTCGAGATGGTGTATACCATCTGTTTTACCTTGTTTTGCACTCCTATAGTGTGTGACTGTCCCCTAGCATGACTATTTTTTTGTTCCCCACAACTGCATGGATACACTAACAAATGCCAAGTGGGCTGCCACTAATTTAAACAGGTGTCTCTACTCGAGATCCCTATAGTTATTTACCTTTTTTCTTGTGTACTGAATGTCCTGTAGTCCTTGCAATATTTGAAGGTCTTCTCACAGGCTGCACAGCACAATTAACAGTTCTGACTTGATCTGATTATCAGCTGTCTGTACCTAAATCACAAATCAGCACATCTCTGATTAATGCCAAGAGTAGTATGTGGCAAGAATATACATACCCTATGGGCACATATGTACAGAAATGCAGATGTTTGGGTCAAAGAAAACCATGCAGTGGTGCTAAGCAATGTCCTATAGAACTGGCATGCCCAGCTACTCATTTGATGCATCCCCTACAGGCACTCAGGCAGTCATATCTTGTGGTGTAGATTGTCACCATTGCACCACCGATGTCCCTGAGTGACATAAATGTGGATGGACATGTCTGAATATAAAGGCAGAAGTGGTAGGTGATGCCTTACAGAAATGGCTTATACACACTGCTTGCCTGGGCTCTCCTGCACAAACAGTTATGACAGTTGTCAAAAGCCCAGCTCCCACATCCAATCCACCACCAGGTAAGTGGGTTCCCTCACTGTCACTATTGAGATATACAAGAAACTTCTCAGTGTCTGTTAGCTGCCATTGCACTGGATGTCTGCCCCCCCCCCCACCTCCCAGGTAATCAACCTCTCGAAGGATCCTTCCTGAACCTTGATCTTGATATATAAGACCATATCAGTGTTTTTTGGTGGACCTGCACCATTGCCCTTGCATTACCACACACACTGCATTGATGCTCTGCAGCAGTCCGTGCTATACCTGATCTTAGAAGGCCTTGTCTGCTTTACCCTTATCGGTAATATATTTGCCAGGCTTGTATAACATCTGCAATAGCATCTCAGTCACTGGTATCATGAACGTCCCAAGCTGTTGCCATTCTTTTGGTCCCATGATAGATCAGGCACACTTGCAGGTGGACATGTGGATCAGAGGAGACATGCAGAACCATCCACATCAGCCAGCACCTGCCTCCTTACTATCTCCAGTACTCCTGTGGTAGTCACAGCTTTATGTGTTGCTATAAGCTAACTTTTCTGATCCTGTGACATACTGTGGCAGCTATGAGTGTGTGAGTCATATATGCTGTCCTTTGCACCTATGCTAATAGCATAGTGAGTGCAATGTATACTGAAGGCCCAGCATCAAAAATAGACTGTCCTGCTGACTGAATGCATATGAAGCAGTAATTAAACACCAACACAGGAGGACAGTGACTGAATCTGCCTCTCATCCCTGTGCGCCCAGTAAATGTGCACATATCCCCATAGGCTCCATCCTGTCCAGCCTGTTGTATGTGCCTTATTGGTTTGAACTTGTCATGTCTCTAGGATCCCTGTCATGGCCAGTGCAATGTTACCACACACACTAAACCACTTTGTGGCAATGTCTGTAGTGGCCATGCTCTCCTGAGCAGTCACTGCTATGTTGGGGTCCATTACCACTTATCCTGTTTGTAGAAAATTTCCCTGTATGGTAGTACATGCTGACATCCACTTTTATCGATTCTCTCTTTTGTTGTCTGTAATACAGTATCCAATAAAATGGTGAATGTAGTTATTATTGTACTAAAATAGGGCTGATAATGCAGTGGTTATGCTAATGAGGCTATTTAATGTGATCATCTGTAAATTCTTAACTCAATGCATTATCACCTGTATTCTGGGCTATGGGGCCCATTCTTGCTAATGCACGGGCTTTAGAACAGATATAGTATGTGCACATGGGAAGCCTGGTCGTGGTAATTACAGTTTGCATCACATTATAATTATAATCATTGCATCAACCAGCTTCCCATCATGACTGCACATGGATGCCACATAGGATGTGAGCAGCTGTAGATCCTGTCTTTTCCATGTGATACCAACCACATGCATTGCACTACCACACAAGGGCATCACAGTACTCTGCTCCCATCACTGTGCATCATGTTATCCATATGACATGTGGTCATGTGCTTCAGCTATCATTTTCATTTCTGAACTTGACCTGGTGAGTGGACATGGCTTCAGCAGGATCAGACTCTGGAAGGGTCATATGTGGTGTAGCAGGTAGTACAATATCTTTTTACACCTTCTGTATATGCAGCATAGTGAACACCTGCTCAAGCTCCCCTGAACAAAGTAGATGTCTGCCAGTTGTTTGCCAGGGCAGTTAGTTATGCCATTGGCATCACCCACACTGGTGAGCAGTGGCCATCCTAGATATAATGACTTGATGAGGCACCACACAGATATTCTCCAGCAGTGGGAAGAGAAAAACTTAGTATTACAGAAAACAATCTCTTTTTGCTATGCCATTATACAGTAGACGTGGTACCTGTAGCAGTAAATGGCATCTGCAGTCATACAGTAGATATGCTGCGTTCATTATTTTTTTCTGTTTTAGAGTAGTACAGGAAATTGAAAAGAGCAGGATCACCTTCCAGGCAAGATACATCCTGCTCTCCAAGTGGCAGGATAAATGTACTGTATTGCTGTCAGTGTATTGTATAAGTGTTGCCTGTTTGCCACAGCACAAAACACTTAAACATTTTTGTTATTTTAATATTTAACCATTGCTCATTTGTTTCATTAGTTTTTCCTCCAGTTACTGTGCTGCTCTGCTAAACTATTGCAGTTATACTTGCTTCAGTGTATTGCGTTATCATCTGTTGTATAATAGTTTTACATTGCTTTGCTGACTGTCATTCTAAGTCCTGTTTTGATAAACATCACACTGGCCACTGTATTTTAGTTCCTGTTTTGTTCTCTTTGTCATTCTTTTTTATTACTTATGAGGCACGACACTCTGCTCAAGCCGTTGTGCTGACTGTTAGATCACCAGCAATTCTCAGGACTGCTTCTCTCTAGGATGAAGAAGGTTACCTTGTGGAAGGTGACCTGAAGAGCTCACTGGTGGCCTATGTTCCTGCTTCTGTTTTGGGTGGCATATGCTGCTGTTTGAAGAGTGATGTGCTTGGTGGTCTCCAAAAGGCATCCCTCAAGAAGTTTGGTTGCTGATGATGACTCACATAGACTGTGGCTCAGTGCTAGTACTGGCACCCTGGAGTAACTTTTAATATGGCTAATAAAGTTGTATAGCTGGCCATTCCTGACCATCAGACCGCCAAAGGTAGAGGCCACCCACAATATCTGCCACTGAGATGACTGATATCTAGATGGTTTCTTTTCCTGGCTATTTTGGCAAGCCATCTTCATCCCACCTTATCTCCCATCACAGTGTTCCCCTTTCTTATATGTCTGTTTGTAGTCCAGTCCTCCGCATACCTCCGTTATCACCCCTACTTGTGGCACTACCTCTGCTGACAACCTACCTTATATGTTTGTGTGTCTACCCCTACCACCATCTCTATGGTCCCCTCTCTATTCACACCTGTCCTCTACTCTTCATATAAAAATAAAAAGGGCACATGTTCCACAAATAAAAATATGCTTTTCCCCACCGTCACACTAATCTTTCCTTCCCATTGTTCCCCTCTGTGTTCCTCTGCTTGCTTTTTCAAATTTCTGACTATTTGCATGCAGGCAACATCCCAGATGCTATAAATGTTTACACATACATTGAAGCATCACATAGCTTCTACAGGGGCACAGCTGTTTATAAAATGTGTATGTGTGTGTGTGTGTGTGTGTGTGTGTGTGTGTGTGTGTGTGTGTGTGTGTGTGTGTGTGTGTGTGTGTATGTGAATAGTTCCATTACAAATAGATGCATGCCAAGAATGGAACTGATGCAGTGATTCTGCAGTTAAAACCCATTGCCTATGGGTTAAGAGAATTTAATGAATGTCAGAAAAAATATGAATTAGAAAAACAGTTCTTAGAAATACTGCATGGTTATACAAAATTTTTCATCAATATATATTTTGGAGTAAAGTGTCAGTGAAAAGTGACTATAAGCAATTTCAGAATGCCAGAAGTTGCTGCACAAAGCACAGCACAGGTAAAGAATGTTGGTACCTTTGCAGAAATATGACCTAAGTGCTAGTTATAAGCATGAAAAAAATGCATAGCATATACACTCATTTGTTTTTGCTTCCCAGAGAACTAGGAAATACAGATGTTTAAATAAATTAACATTCAAGCTAGATAAAACAGAAACTGATGCTATAAATACAGTTTTACCTTCCATTCAAAGAAAAGATTAATTATATACAAGTTTAATGTTGTAAGAAGAAAAGCTGGCTTATTGACTAAGAAAATAAATATTGGCAAGAACACATGAATCTCATTTGGGTAAATAAAGAGCTCTGCATCTGTTATTTTGTCCAGGAATGCCATTACATATGGAGCAAGAAGTTACAATGTTGTTGTGTCACTGTAGTAATAGTCCAACAGAAGCTGATATCATATTTGGTTCTAAATGCAGGTTTGTAACAACCCTGGGACAATTTGTTTCAGTATCAAGATAATACATATTTGCTCTGAGTGACTGCTGTTTGAAGTTTCCATATGTTATGATTTTAGCTGATACCACACAAGAAGGTGTGAATGATTAATACACTTAAAACAATTTTTGAGGCTTAACTTTGCAGAGGTGCTTGAGTCGAATAATGAACAGCAATACAGACCAGAGCTGAGTTTAAAGGGTTAATGACAATTTCATCATGTAGCATGCTGTTCCAACTACGCACAGTATGATGGTTGAGAAAGTAATCTTCTTCTTCTTTCGGCTTTTTCCCGGTTAGGGGTCACCACAGCAGATCACCGTCCGCTCATGATTGGCAGTGGAGTTTTACAGTGTTGAGTTGCCAGCCCAGCGCCCACCCTTCCACAGAAGGCACACACACGCACACACTCACACCTAGGGCCAATTTAGTGTGTCCAATCCACCTACAGCATGTCTTTGGGATGTGGGAGGAAACCAGAGCACCCGGATGAAACCCATGCGACCACAGGTAGGACATGCAGACTCCGCACAGAAGGCACCCCAGCCGAGGATCAAACCGGAGAACCTCTTGCTGTGAGGCGGCAATGCTAACCGCTGCACCACCATGGCTGCCCAATGGTTGAGAAAGTAATACAGACCACAAAGCATTTAAAGACACTGTAGAACATTAACAATGCCTGTTAATTAAACTGTTGTTTAATATTAAATACACCAAGTTGTTTTAACACCTACTTAAACACTGATGTGCAGATCAAAAAGAAGGATTTCTGAGTTGCCTTCTTCTTTAACTCCTAAAAACTAAAATCAGATTCAGTAGAACAAAATACAATCAGTCAAGACAAATATTCTGCTATAATAAGAATTCTAGACCTCATTTTGATTTGACGGAGGAAGACAATGTGAGTAGACAACAAAGTTCCAGTGAGAAAAACTTTGAGGTTGCTGGAAGAAACATGAGAACTAAGGTTGTTGCAAAGTGCAGAGAAGAAACAGGAGATACCCTTTCAAGATGAGTGTGTCCGAATAGCTGCAAGGCAACCCACTTTTCTTCAAATGCTTCTTAGAATATCTAGGGCAGAGGCATATTATGATATGGATGATTTCAGTGGTCAACCAGGGCTCGCTCATCAGGGGTGGGCACCCATTATAAGCCACCAAGTAACTCCAACAAAATAAATTTTATTTTAGAAGGTTTTGTTACATTCAGCACTGTTTACTCATTTTAGTTAGCATATCTATTGAACATAATCACAGTGGTTAAATATATTACTTTTAAAAAGTGTTAAGTAACACCACAACATGAGTACTTAAAACTGTATACTCATGGAGCTCACATCTTTATTATGCATACACAGAACTACTAGTAATCTATGTCCATGCACGGTAAGTTCTGTTTTGTTTTGTTTTGGTTGTCATGGATATGGGCAGACAATGAATGGCTAGGAGGTTGACAGGAGTACTTTGTTCTGGTTGTCTAGGAATTGTATGCTTATGTAAAGCCAATGGCTTGGTCTTATTATCTTTTCAGCTCCCTAAAGTTTTGTAAAATTTGCAAAAGCTACTTGAGCCAGTTGCAACAATCACAGAAAAACTAACAGTGTCCACAACAACTCCAGACTTGTCAGGTGAAAATTATGCTATACTACACCTAAATTTCTTACTTCTCATATCACTTATAGTGTAATATCAACCTTGCACAATTGCAGGGCAAAATGACCCAAAGTATGTTTGGAGACTCATTTGATATTTTACATTCAATTTACACTTTTTATACTTTCTGTATGCCACCAGAAAAGGGAAACACACTTTAAAAGAGAACAACAGGAAGGAATTTAAAGATTTACCACCAAATTCAAAAGCCGTTTTCTATTAGTGTGTCTGAATTCTAGATTCCTTAATGTCTTATCTTCACACTCCTTAAGAAGAGCCACCTTTCTTTTTTATTCTTCTCTTCCTGTCATGATGTTACCTAAACTCATCAATAGAACAAGAAAATGGAGATATGGCCTCATACCCTATGCATTTGTATTGTAAACAGTAAAATAAATTCTACAGGAGAATTGGCTATATGACAGGTTACGTAACAGGACCAGCTCTTTGTTGCCAGCATCTGTAAGAAGCAAGCAGATTGTTTTTTATTGCTGAGAGAATGTCTTTCCACCTTATCTCTGCATAAGCATTCAGGAATGCATTAATGGACTGCTCATCTGATATGTATATAGACAACAATGTAGTAATAATTGCTGGCATATATATATATATATATATATATATATATATATATATATATATATATATATATATATATATATGTATATATATATATATATATATATATATAGAGGGTACTTAAGTATTATCGCAACCAGATTTTCAAGCTTAAAATATTCGCTTGTATTTTCCTTAAATAAACGGAATTAACGGTATTAAAACTAAATAACGTCTTTTCTATAAAAGTTTTAAGTTATAGTAGTATTTAAACTTAAAAACACAGAGAAAAGAACATTTGAAAATAGCTTGACCCTTTTTTACCGCTATTTACGCATGTCAGTAAAGCATCTCTGCATGTGTTCCATTTCTCGTGCTATACAAAAGTTGTCAAAGCTCTAGTCAAAAGAGATATAGTTATTAACCATCTAAGTTGATTGCTGTAATCTTAGTTTTGTGAAAAATGCGATTGTGGGATTTACCTAACACAGATAAAGAGGCAATTCAGTTATTTCAACAGTATGGAATTATACACAGTTTAAAGGAATGCAGTTCAGGACATGAAATGAAATTATACTATGGAAAACAAATATTTTGGAAATGCAACTCTACTAAATGCTACCACCATATAGGAGTTCGGGAAGGTAAATTTTTTGAAGGAAGTAGAATTTCTTTCATAACTGCTGTTCGTTTTATATACTGTTGGTGTAAGCAGTTAACTAGCATTAACTTCTGTCGTGAAGAATTGGATATGGCTGACAAAACAGTTATCGACTGGAGTAATTATTTAAGGGATGTATGCACCATGGAGTTGGAAAAACAAGAGAAGAAAATGATCGGAGGGCTAGGGCATATAGTGGAAATTGATGAAAGTTTATTTACTCGGAGGAAAAATAACAGCGGTCGTATTCTACCTCAACAGTGGATTTTTGGAGGGATCTGTAGGGAAACGAAAGAAACGTCTGTAGTAAAAGTGCCTGATAGAACTGCCTCTACATTGTTTGACCAAATACAAAAAAACATCAAAGAAGGTAGCATTATATACTCAGACTCCTGGAAAGCATAACAAACAAAACAACTGGAAAAAGCTGGCTTCAGCCATGACAAAGTTAATCACAGCTACAGTTTTGTTGACCCTGACACTGGAGTGCATACACAACATATAGAAAGAATGTGGGGCTCAGTAAAGTGGAGAAACAAGAAACAGCGAGGAACTGCACATCACCATCTACATTCCTATCTTGTTGAATATATGTGGCGTGAAACACAACTATCACATTCAAAAGACTGCTTTGAAGAACTACTAAAAGCCATCGCTAACAACTTTCCTCCACAAAAAAACAGAAAATCCATACCAAGTACCACACCAATTAACCAACCAACTATTTCCAAGCTGTCAACAGTAAAAAACAAAACAACACCCAGTGAACAATCCACATCTTCTGAACTATCTACACTGACTACCAATTTAACAACAACTGAAGAATCCACAATTAACAATATTTAACAGTAGAACCCTAATAGCTATGAAAATTAATGACATTCGAATATACAGAATATACATGACAACCAAGAAAGAAACAAAGCAGTATTCTGAATTTACTTATATTACATTGCATATGTACCATTTAATAAATACAGTTTAACCATTAAACACTTTTCCTCAATCACTTACCTTGTCTCCATTTTCTTCTTTTTTGTTTTAAGTAACCAAGAACTGAATAAAGGAAAATAAATCTCCACATGTGTAACACATCCCAACGATAAATCCCAAACCAAAAGCTCCTTCGATTGCCCCAACGATAGCTCCAAAAGTTCTTTGTAACCAAAGTAAGTTCCAATAATAGCTCCCAAAGTCCTTCGATAAGTCCACCAAAGTCCTTCGATAAGTCCAAATTTTAAAATAACATCGACTGCCCCAACGATAAATCCAAAAGTCCTTTTTAACCAACCGAAGTTCAAACGATAGCTCCCAAAGTCCAGAAACACTGATTGTCCCAACGATATATCCAAAAAAACCACAAATGAAGTTTCAGCGATAGTTTCCAACTCCTTCGATAGCAATCCCCAAATTCTTCTATAACTCCTTCCCATACGAACACCTTCCAACGATACATCCAAAAGGAAAACGATCCCCAAATCCTTCGATAACTCCATTCCGATATGAACACCTTCTAATGACATCCAAATCGGTAAAATCCTTCCATAATTCCTATGTGACCATCTCCTTCTGACGACAGCTCTGAAATGGAAAGCACCTTCAAAGTTCAGCTATAAATATACGTACCAATGTAGCGCTAATTTTCAACACACTACGCACCTATCCAAAAAATGTACCCATAAAAACATTAAAAAAACCCCCACCAATATCCCAGCATACTTTTAGACACACTACCCTTCCCTAATACACTATATTTTTTTAAATTTAAACTAAAGGCGGAAAGTACAGTACATCGCAAAATCTGGTTGCGATAATACGTAAGTACCATATACAGATATATATATAGATATATAGATATATATATATATATATATATATATATATATATATATATATATATATAGATAGATAGATACAGATATATATAGATATATACATACAACAATGTACCAATAATTCCTGGTCTGGGTATGATGGATGTGATTCTTTCTGTGGAAGAAACATGACTGACTGCTGTCATTTACTAAAACATACTCTAGACAAGCTATGTGGGACTAATGCTATTTATATGAAACAAGCTGGAAGAAGTGCTTAACTTTGGGGCTACATTTGTATAGTACAATGTTAAAATGCATTATTTAACCGTAGGGTCAGAAGATGGCTGTGGAAGAATGTAGTTTACCCTGTTGTTATGTGTTCAGTTTAAACAGCATGACATATCACTCAACCTGCAGACATTGGAAATAGGAAAAAAGGCCCTTCAAAAGTACTGTAGGTACATCCAGTCACAAATCTGGGTATCTAATTAGCATAAAATTTGAATACGAAATAGCACTTAACTCTTCCCACTTCCAGTAGGAACGTGGGATACTACCCATAAATACATGTTTAAACAACAGAGCGGCAAAACTGATGGAAAATATAACCACATTATCAAAGAACCAGTGTAAAATGTGTAGATTTTAATTAACTATATTGCAAAATTCTACCTGACAAGATCTTTGAAAAAGAGGGATATAAGATGTGCATCCTCTTCCTTTAAATTATTGGTGCCACTAATATGCTGGTCATGTAGTGTGGTTTTCTCTATACTAGACAGCTTCAAAGATCATGTGTGATAAGGGGGATTCAGAAAATTATGTAAAAGGATAAATCAAGCCTGAAAATACACACCTCCAAAAATAAGTACATCACGCAGAAGGGGAAATTTGGCCTAAAATAGGGATGTAACTCCAAAATAAGGACACTTGACAGGTCTGCAGCCTGATTGTATAAGACTACTGTGCTTTTATTCTTCACTCCTTTTTGGTTTTCTCCCTGATTCTTATGCTAAGAGGTTGAGCTGTTATTACTTTATAGGTATACACAACATAGTGTCTGTAATTACTTTGTGTCTGTAGGCACCATGTGTGGATGAAAGTATTTTACGCTCTTGTTGTTTGTTCAGTTTTAACAGTCTGTCTTTTTGGTGCTAGTGTGCATTTGTATGAAAGGATTTGGACTACTTTACTCTCTAGTCATGTGAAACAAATTTGAAACTGTCCCTGATGTCACGGAACATTCTTGATTTTAACTCATATGTTTGGTCTGCTCCTAATAAAATTTGTGGATTTTGGGGCAAATCATTTAAGGACGCAGTCACTAAATAATGA
Organism: Protopterus annectens; assembly: GCF_019279795.1. NCBI lineage: Eukaryota > Metazoa > Chordata > Ceratodontiformes > Protopteridae > Protopterus > Protopterus annectens. The sequence goes on along the minus strand of NC_056737.1, from coordinate 1,834,949,348 downwards.
ATACCAGTTTCAGACTTCATCAATTTATATCCTTCAGAAAATCCATCTGAATCCAACCCCCATGCAAGTACGGCAAGGTGCCAGGCCCAAAATGTAAGGAATCCACAAAATACACCAGCCAGCACTCTTAAAGGTTCACTCAATAGTTAAAAATGAAGACCGGAAAAAAATTCCATGAAACTCTTACTTTATTGCAGCATTCAACAAAAAAATAATAAATCCAAACACCAAAAGGTGTTTAAAGCATACCGGTTTCAGCTAATAGCCTTCATCGGTGAAGAAAATGCATACTGATGCAACAGCAATATCTAAAATCTGCTCCCGATTTTGAGACAGTACCCCTTATATTTACACTAAGAGATTGATGGGTATTATTTTTTTATCAAAGCCATATCAGATGTATACAGGAAAGAATCATCAATAATTGCTGGATGGGGGCTGTCTGTGGATGAAAGCAAGTTATCCTTGTTGTTTGCTCAGTTTATCAGTCCGGATTTGCTAGATTAGTATCCACTTGTATGAAATAAGATGGAACACCTTACTATGTTTACTGTGTGCATATGCAAATTTTAACTACATTACTGCATCCATAATTATTTATTTATACCATAATCAAATATCTGAACAGTCCACAGTCAACAATGAGGCTATAATTGCTAGGCGTGTGGGCTATCTATGACTGATCTTGCTGTCATGGTCAAGTTAAATAGTTATTAACCTGGATTTTTAGGTTTAGTGTGTATTTGTGAAAAGAAAGCTGGAATAATTTACAGTAGCTATTTTTATCACAATAGGACATTTGAGGTATAAAACAAGAAAGCAGCTAAAACTGATGGGCACAAATAGTGGTAGATCATATTGACATTAGTTCAATATTTCTTTTATGGTTGTAATATTTTTAAATAAACACTTTTTATTATTGCTTAGTACATTTTATTTAATTTCCTTTTGAAAAATGCTCAAGACTGGTCAAATTTTAAACAAACATGCACATATTTTGTTTAGCTAAATAATACACATAACTGAAAACTACCTGGTAGGTCAGTATGCATTTAAAACAATCAGAAAGATGAATAAAAAAGTTATATCCATTTATGTATGGGCCAAAAAAAGTGTGTGAGTGTCCCATGATTTGAAAACTACCCAGAATCCAGAGTGGACTTACTTTGCCACTGATCTAGGGAAGTGTTCAGAGTGATGGTAAAATATGTCCCAAGATATATTAGCAGAGGTTTTGTCATCTGGCATTGGAGTTGCCTAGAGACAGAGATTCTTTGTACATCATAGGTTCATAGGTTCATAGGTAAGTACTAGGCTATCTGCCCATGGGCATTTATAAGCCTAGCCACAGAGTGATGGCTTTCGCCTCCCCATTAGATTAGTAACCTGGGCCTCTGTCAACAGGGCTCCTGAAGTGATCCCAGGGTAGAACTTACGATTACCCAGCCACTCATCAAGATTTCTCTTGAAAAGGGTCAGAGAGGAGCTCTGTCGAATATGGATTGGGATTCTATTCCAGAGTGAGGGGAGTCGCTGGGACAGGAATCTATCCCTCCAGCATGTCCTGTTTATTGTTGTACATAGGTTCAAGTCGCTAGAACGAGTGATTCTGAGGGATCACTTTTTTTGAGGTGAAGCATGTCCATTAGTTCAGGGTTTGACATGGCCCTATAGGTCAGACATAGGTCACCTCTGAGAAGACGGTAAGCGACTGAGAAGAGCTGGAGCTTTTTTAGTCGTGCTTCATAGGGTAATTGTTTAAGGCCCTTAATCCTCTTAGTGAGTTACTTCTGTAGTCTTTCTAGTTGTTGCAGGTGTCTAGTGAGGTACATCCCAAATGGGGCATTGTACTCAATTATGGGCCTAATGAGTGAGGAGTAAAGGGGCACAATCACCTCCTTGGATCTGGATGAGAAACCCTTTGTGATCAGGTGTGCCACATAGAAGGATTTCCTGACCATTTTGACTATGTGGTTATCAAAGGAGAGCATGCTATCTACTTGGGTACCCAGGTCCCTAATTACTTCTTCTGTACTTAGTGGATTCCCATCTATGTGGTAGTTTGTAGGTACTTTGTTTTTCCCAAATGGGATTACTATGCATTTTATGGCATTTAGCTTGAGGCCGTGACTTTGACACCAGGTGTTTGTCTCTGTGAGACCCTTTTGCAGGATGTCTGTGTCAGCTGGAGAGTCAATTATTGCACCCAATTTACAGTCATCTGCGAACTTGATTAGCCACAGTCCCTCCGCCTTTGCCTGTACTTCGGAGAAATATATACCAAACAGGAGGGGTCTCAGGACTGAACCCTGTGGGACCCCGCTTGTGACTGGTTTAGACTCAGACATGGCGCCTGCCACTCTTACCGTGTGGGTTCTGTCTGAGAGCCAATTGACAACCCATCTCATGACATAGGGGTTAATATTTAAGCTGGTGAGTTTGTCTATGATTCCTGAGTGTGGGATGGTGTTGAACGCCTTAGCGAGGTCCAGATATGCTGTGTGGACCACCTTCCCTTCATCTATGGCCTTGGTGACTGTTTCGAAGAAGTTGACCAAGTTCAGGAGGCAAGATCTGCCTTTAACAAAGCCAAACTGGGTGGGGTCCAGTGTCTGGAGGTTCCCAATGTCCCTGTTAATGAGCTCCATGATAATGCGTTCCATGGCTTTGCAGACCAAGCTAGTCAAGCTTATAGGGCGATAGTTCCCAGGGTCAGTTGTGGCACCACCTTTGTGGAGTGGTACGACTGTTGCTGTACGCCATTCTTTGGATACATAGCCTGTAGAGAGGCTGAGTTTGAATAGTGATTTGAGATGGGGGGTTAGTTCATTTTGAAGCACGTGTAAGACACAACCTGGAATAGGATCTGGTCCCATTGAAGCTGTGGTTTTGGCCTTTGCAAGGGCTGTCTTTACTTGTGTGTCTGAGATATCTGGAGTGCCACATTCTTCTGGGATGGGTGCTAGCCCCTTTGGTGGAGAGGGAGGGGTGAAGTTTGCACTGAACTTGTCAGCTAGGATGTTGGCAATGTCGGTTGGTTCAGTGTATTTATGGCCATTATGCACTAGCTCAGAGCATATCTGAGAGTTTGCCCCTAGACTCTTGACATAGTTAAAGAAGGCCTTGTGGTTATCCTTAGAGTCATTGGCTATTTTTCTTTCGAAGTTGGCCTTGGATGATTTAATGAGGGAGCGCAGTTTTTTACTGATGTTAATCAGAGATGCCTTCTTATTTTGGGATTTTGTTCTATCTTGCAGGAGTTTCCTCCTTCTATTGTAAAGTTTATTTATGACCGGGGTCCACCAGACTGGCTTCCTCTTTTTTGAGGAGTTGGCTCGGTCCATGCATTTTCCATTTGATTGGGAGCTTTGAAACTTCCCACCTTGGTCTTGAGGAGTGTGAAGTTGGCTTTAGAGAAGTTTTTTACCTTGATTTCCTTGACTGGGGGGGGTCGGGATGTGGATGTCCAGTGTGATTAGTTTGTGATCTGATCTTAAAAATGAGAAGTTTACCTCAGGTGTGGAACATAGGTTCCCCATGTTGGTGATGACCAGGTCCAGTATGCTGTCACCTCTTTTGGGAGTGGTGACCAGCTGTTCCAGGGCATTTGAGTTTATAAACTCAAGGAAGCATTGGGCTAGGGCATTTGAGCTTGAGTAGTTTTCCCAGTCAATGTTTGGATAGTTGAAGTCACCCAGTAGCATGGTGTTGGGTAGAATCTTCATACTTTCTAATGTTCTCAGGAATGCTGCATGAGCGTCCTGAGACAAGGTGGGAGATCTGTAGCAAGCTATAAATTGAACAGTCAATTTACCCGCTGTCAATTGCACTTGGATGGTCTCAGATTCCACGTGCTGTGCTACTAACCTGGAGGTGTGGGTGTTCTTGATGAATATGGACACACCCCCTCCTTTTGTGTTCCGGTCCTGGTTTTAGGACCTAAAGGTATGGTAGAAGTTATAGCCTGGTAGTGCTGGGGTGCTCTCTGGAGCCTTGAACCAAGTTTCTGTCACTGCACATACGTCAATTTCTTCCATACTAAGGAGAGCCTTGAGTGCGTGCATTTTGAGGTTTAGACTTCTGGCGTTGAGCAGCATTACCCTCAGTTTTTGTTTATTATTGTTGTTTATGGAGGCGGGTTTGTCTTTTGAGCCTTGCCTAAAAAAGGTAGTATTGGGGCGGCAAGAGTCTTGGCCAGTATTCAAAAGCCCAGGGGCGACAGGTGCAAGCCGTCTCTTCTGAAGCAACGTGGCTTGTCAAGCATGTCGTCCCAGGCTGACAAGTACTGGATTCCCTTTGAATGACACCAGTAGTTTAACCAATTGTTGAAAATGTTAATCTAGTGAGACCACAGAACAGTTTGTGTCCCCTTTCTGAAAATTTTCAACAACACTCAGAAAGCCAGCTCAGTATTGTGACAATTAATGACATTTTTTTAAAGAAAGTCTTCCATAAGGTCTATGTAATATGCTATTATGTATATGTAATGGTGCTAAACACAGAATAAAGCCAAAGTAATGCATACAAGAGAGAGTCTAAATATGTTTGAGTAAAAAAAAAAAAAAAAAAAAAATATATATATATATTATATATATTATATATATATATATATATATATATATGTATAAAATATTGACTTGTTTGTCTCAAAACAAAAGAACAGCTCTTCCACTTCTGTAAAAAAGGGAAATAAACTATGAGTGTGTCTCTTTAAATGTTTGTTGCTCTTGTCATGGATCAAACTACCAGCAGGTGAATCATGTGGACTGGTTTCTATCCATTGTTTTGCAATTAAAAATAAAGCTGATGGAGCTCACAGTACCTACTCTTTATCAGTCAGCCTTCTATATTTTCAAACAGCAGATAACATTAATCAAGGTATAATGGGAAAAAAAAGTCATCTTGGGTCTTGGCTAGGCACTATTCCTTGCAGACCTCTAGTTAAGATAGTTAATTGTAGCCTAAAACTGTCACATTAACAATTGTTCTTTGCTACCTGATGCACCAAATAAGTGGCTGTATGAAATCTCCTTCTGGATTGTACTCCTCAGTGTTTCTTATACTTTTCCCTCTATTTACTTCTTTGTTGTTTTCTCTCCAGGATGAGTCTGAAAAACTAGCCATTGAAATCACTGCTCTGTCATGGTTAACAAATTAAAATTACTAATTCATATGATACTAGCTTTGGTATACTGTCAGCACTGAGATTTGTCAAGGTGAGTTTATGTTCAGTGGAACCTAGTTAGGCACTCCAGTAACATAGCTACAGTTAGCTAGTAATTCAGTTAGTTAGCAATTTGCAGTACATTCAGTTATAACAATTTTTTCCCTCATTCCCTTTGTTAGCTATTCCATTCACCTTACGTGAATGAGTAATGGTGTCTTTCTCCAATAAATTTTTTTTTTGCCATTGACTAGAGAGCAAGAAGATAGCCAGGCCATAATTAATCCAGGATGTTCATTCTAATGATCACTGTTTTGGGATCAATTGTATCATTAAAATTACACCACCAAGCAAACATCGGACCATCAAGCCTGGCTTCTAGAACTTTCAGATATTCTTTCAGAGAGAGACACTCTCTCACCCTGTGACTTCCAGTGAGAAACATAGTAAAATGAGAAAAGACCCTCACAATATTTGTTTCTGTTTTACCACACAAGCAATTGGAAGTCAGCTCTCCTGTACTGTCCAGGTAATCTCCAGAGCTGCAATAAGTACCTTTTTTTATTCTTTCCAACCTTGCATTCAGTTTATTGCACTGTATTTATTTATTTTTTTGTTTTTTACTAGGACTTAATATTCATTCCCAGCCCAGGCCAGTGTTGTACTTGGCAGAGTTTACCAAAATCATCCTTATGGCTCACAAATGCCTCTAAATGATATATATCTTCAGTATCTGTTCAATCTCAGGCCATCTAAAAAGCGTTTGTAAGATATGTGCTTCATTTAATATGACTGTGCTGTGTTGAGCTTAATTTTATTTTGCTTTTCTAGAACACAACAAGCTTTTTGCTTAAGGACAAACGTCAATCAGCCTTGAACTGGAGGAATTGCTTTATGTCATGTGGACAAACTTTCTAAGTGTCTTAAGAAAATGGATAAAAAACACAAGCAATGTTTGCAGACAGAGAGCTTGAGACCTTTATAACCCAATTAGTCCTGGGAGAACTTGAGGGTATCAACTCTGGAACAGTGTAGATTTGTCACCTCTGACTATGACATCTCTGTGATGTCTCCAATTACCATTTGCCAATGGCCCTTCAGAAGCCGGTAGGTGGGATACGGGTGTCTCAGTCATAAAAAAGCCCCTATAGAACTGACCACAACATCAAAGCTGGATGTTTATTCCCAAGTAGTTCCTTGCACTTTGAGAAGTCACTTCCCTTTGTTAGATATTCTGTTTAGGGGCCTACAGTCCCTAAAGAAGAAATAATTCTCCTTTTTGCAGAGAAAACTCAAAGAAGCTGAACTGTCCAGATTGCGTATAGTGTGCCTGATACCTGAGGCACCCATCCTGCTGACACCTGCCGCAGAGACTTTTCCATGAAAGGCAGAGGATACATGTTCTCCCTCCACTACCTAGGGAACCCTTTGCATCTAAAAGGAGAAGACAACTGTCTCCCAAGTTATCATCCAGCGGGGAGTCCCAAGTTGCCATCCAGCTTGGATTCCCAAGTTGTCATCCAGCTGGGAGTCCCAAGTTATCATCCAGCCTTGACTCCCAAGTTGTCACCCAGCTTGGATTCCCACGTTAACATCCAGCTTGGATTCCCAAGTTATCATCCGGCTGGGAGTCCCAAGTTATCATCCAGCTTGGAGTCCCAAGTTATCATCCAGCTGGGAGTCCCAAGTTATCATCCGGCTGGGAGTCCCAAGTTATCATCCGGCTGGGAGTCTCAAGTTATCATCCAGCTTGGAGTCCCACGTTATCATCAAGCTGGGAGTCCCAAGTTATCATCCAGTTGGATGTCCCAAGTTATCATCCAGCTTGGAGTCCCAAGTTATCATCCAGCTGGGAGTCCCAAGTTATCATCCAGCTGGGAATCCCAAGTTATCATCCAGCTTGGCCCTCATTGAGGTGGAAGGTTTGACCTGCTCTACCCAGATTTACTTGTCTGTTTAGTTCTATACTAACAATAACATGTCCTTATTTTCTGACTCCCTCTGGAGGATGTGTCCTTTGGACAATTCGTATTTATTTGTTTTTTATTTATTTATTAACAAAAAAAAAATAGACTAGAAGTGAATGGAAATAATCAGGATGAGATACAGGATGTAAACTGGAGTTCCAGTGTTAGTAAGGATGTAAACGTAACTACACTACATGTTCCAGTACCGATGCTGTGAAGCATGTAGTCTGGAGAGAAGACCACTCTTCAGTTTCATGTTCTTACTATCATGAATTAAAGCTGAAAACTTGTGCATTCCTTATGCTTAAATGATAAGAAAAAACAATGCATGATGGCAAGGGTGTATCCAGCATACTCTTTTCTTAAGGTGTACATTTTTCTTTGCATCACTCAGAAATACTGTAGCTTTTCTTGCTTATATTATGTCTAAAGTAATGGCTCTAACAACAAATGCATAACTTGCTGATAGAGAGGATTGGTAATCTACAAGCAGTATTATTAATAGTTTTAGAGAACCACTGAAAATGATTGTGGGCATTTATTAACTGCTAAGGGGCAGCATTTTGAAAGATTTGTCCTTTTTTATAAGCCAGGTGGGTTGGGAGGACAGTAAAAAAAAATCTGTGAATACAAAATGTAAATTTCTGTCTACACCCCTGCATGATGGCCATGTTATAACTATGCAGTTACTGGAATGACTCAACACACTCATTGCTATAACATTTGCAAAAAGAAAATCCAGCCCTATCCTTCATTTTTCCTCCATAGTCCATAAGATCTATTTTGACTGATTTACAATACATTTTAAACACCACAGAATAACCAATAAATAAATAACTGTTCGTAAAACATATGTAATGACTGCGGTGGTGGTGCTGCGGTAGCGTTGTCACCTCACAGTTAGACGTTGCCCATTCGATTCTCAGTTAGAGCGTCTTCTCTGTGGCGACATGTGCGAACAGGCGTTCCTTCGTTGAAGGATGTGCGTTAGGCCCGGCAAGCCAGCACATAAAACTCTACTGCCAATCATTAGCAGACCGGAGTTCCGCTGTGGCGACCCCTAACCGGAAAAAACCGAAAGACACAAACAAACAAAAAACATATGTAATGCATGGAGCACCATGAATACACTCCAAAATTGGAAAAAAAGACAAACTTGTTATGCTTTACTGTAGCAAGAGACCTGACCATAATAGCATTTTCAGAGGTGTCTAATATTTGTTAATCCTCCCCAAAGCATTATGATGGGCAGGCATAAGGGAAGGGATATTCCTTCAGTCCCTGAATATCTTTCCTCTTTGTCTGCCAAAGTTTACGGAAGTGAGTCTGTAAGTTGTTGTTTTGTCTTTCAGCTTTTCCCAGTTAGGGGTCGCCACAGCGGAACTCCGGTCCGCTAATAATTGACAGTTGATTTTTACGTGCTGAGTTGCCGGCCCTAACGGACAACCTTCAATGAAGGTACGCCCATTCATGCATGTCTCTACAGAAGACGTTCTGGCTGAGAATCGAACGGGACAATGTCTTGCTGTGAGGCGACAACGCTACCGCAGCACCAAGTCTGTAAGTAACGTATCTAAATTAGGGCAGCATTTAATAACTGTCCCTGACTTTTTCCTTACTTGCTGTCTGTGCAACAGCATTTGCTAAATGCTTTACTGACTTTCAGAGCCTGTAAAATACATTGTTTTTTTTTTTACTTTAGTAACCGGTAGTACATGGAGTAGATAAGACTCCATGCACTACAAAGTGTTACTATGTGATCTTGTCATGAATGCCAGCATTCATCTCTCAAGTTTCACTCTCAAGGTGAGTTTCTTTCTATCCATATCTCAAACACATATTAACATGGTTATGATCGGAGACTCAATCATAGCCCTCTTCATACAATGGTCCAGTCTAAATATCTAGAATAATGCTGTAAAATAAACTAAACATGAGTTGAGATGCCATTCTCTCATATCTGGATTAATTATTTTCATTATCTTTGATTGTAATTACAAATAGTTATCAAACATTAGTGAGATTCAGTTACACCCCCACATCTGGGGATTACTGTTTCAAGCCTTGATCCTCATGCATAACACATCCCTCCTTTTTAGATAAATGAGAGCCCCTCCCACCAAGAATAAACAGCCAGCAAACATTTCAATCATTAGTGAGTCGTTTTGGAATCTACCCCTCTCAGGGAAGTTATTAGCTTCTTGGCCTGTACCATAATACTTGTGCTGACACTGAATTACTGGAACAGAAGTCAAGAACTTTCATATGCTAGTTATACACTTACAGATAACTATGATATAAAAGATTAAATATGGTTTTAACCATCCTGAAATCAGCTTGGGAAAAAGGTGCTATGTAGCACTAGAGACAGTGCTAACTGCAATGAATCTCCCTAAATCCATTGAATAACTTGTTCCATCTCCTTTTAAAAATTCCTAATCCATAGGAAGAACAAACAGTATGTAAATAGTCCCCTCTCGTAGTATTTCCCTCATCATAGCATTGTCAATTCATAGAAAGTTATGAAAACATTCAAGTCATCCTTTTTTGTGTGTAAAAGAACTGCTGTGTGAGCATTTAAGTGTGTATCTTCTACATTACAAAGGATTCTGTTATTAATTTGTCTTTGCTGACCCAGAAAGTCCGACTGAGTAAAGTACATTTTCAGCAGAGACCTGGAGAGAAGAATTTCAGCAGATACATTTAAGTTATTTATGACAAGACAATTTTTTATACAAAAAATTGCAAAGTTCTTAAGACATCTACATACAAACAGATAATTTTCTATAGTGATACTACACGAAGATAAAACCGGTATTTTTTTCTGTGGTGACATTATACATATTATATTCCAAGTATAAAACATTTAGTATGCATACAGTTCATGTGTAATATATGTGACAAGGAGACAGTAGATATAACTTGTAAGACATGGGTAAGGAGGCTTAGAGTACAGATGTTAGGAATAAAGGTAAGGAGTGTGAAACATTAGGCAGTAGGTACATAATAGTTAAAGCTAGAAGAGGGAGAGAGGCATTATACAGCTGATGAGTTAAGGATAGCAGGAATAAGAATACTAACATAGAACTACTTATAAGATAGTGGTTAGCAGGAATAAGAATACTAACATAGAATTACTTATAAGATAGTGGTTAGCGGAAATAAGAATACTAACATAGAACTACTTATAAGATAGTGGTTAGTGAGAATAAGAATACTAACATAGATAATGGTTAGCAGGAATATAAGATAGTGGTTAGCAGGAATAAGAATACTAACGTAGAACTACTTTTAAGATAGTGGTTAGCAGGAATAAGAATACTAACATAGAACTACTTATAAGATAGTGGTTAGCAGGAATAAGAATACTAACATAGAACTACTTATAAGATAGTGGTTAGCAGGAATAAGAATACTAACATAGAACTACTTATAAGATAGTGGCTAGTGAGAATAAGAATACTAACATAGAACTACTTATAAGATAGTGGTTAGCAGGAATAAGAATACTAACATAGAACTACTTATAAGATAGTGGTTAGCAGGAATAAGAATACTAACGTAGAACTACTTATAAGATAGTGGTTCGCAGGAATAAGAATACTAACGTACAACTACTTATAAGATAGTGGTTAGCAGGAATAAGAATACTAACATAGAACTACTTATAAGATAGTGGTTAGCAGGAATAAGAATACTAACATAGAACTGCTTATAAGATAGTGGTTAGCAGGAATAAGAATACTAACATAGAACTACTTATAAGATAGTGGTTAGCAGGAATAAGAATACTAACATAGAACTACTTATAAGATAGTGATTAGCAGGAATAAGAATACTAACATAGAACTAGTTATAAGATAGTGGTTAGTGAGAATAAGAATACTAACATAGAACTACTTATAAGATAGTGGTTAGTGAGAATAAGAATACTAACATAGAACTACAGTGGTTAGCAGGAATAAGAATACTAACATAGAACTGCTTATAAGATAGTGGTTAGCAGGAATAAGAATACTAACACAGAACTACTTATAAGATAGTGGCTAGCAGAAATAAGAATACTAACATAGAACTTATAAGATAGTGGTTAACATGAATAAGAATACTAACATAGAACTACTTATAAGATAGTGGTTAGCAGGAATAAGAATACTAACATAGAACTACTTATAAGATAGTGGTTAGCAGGAATAAGAATACTAACGTAGAACTACTTATAAGATAGTGGTTAGCAGGAATAAGAATACTAACATAGAACTACTTATAAGATAGTGGTTAGTGAGAATAAGAATACTAACATAGAACTACTTATAAGATAGTGGTTAGCAGGAATAAGAATACTAACATAGAACTACTTATAAGACAGTGGTTAGTGAGAATAAGAATACTAACATAGAACTACTTATAAGATAGTGGTTAGCAGGAATAAGAATACTAACAGAACTACTTATAAGATAGTGATTAGCAGGAATAAGAATACTAACATAGAACTACTTATAAGATAGTGGTTAGCAGGAATAAGAATACTAACGTAGAACTACTTATAAGATAGTGGTTAGCAGGAATAAGAATACTAACATAGAACTACTTATAAGATACTGGTTAGCAGGAATAAGAATACTAACATAGAACTGCTTATAAGATAGTGGTTAGCAGGAATAAGAATACTAACATAGAACTACTTATACGATAGTGGTTAGCAGGAATAGGAATGCTAACATAGAACTACTTATAAGATAGTGGTTAGCAGGAATAAGAATACTAACATAGAACTACTTATAAAATAGTGGTTAGTGAGAATAAGAATACTAACATAGAACTACTTATAAGATAGTGGTTAGCAGGAATAAGAATACTAACATAGAACTGCTTATAAGATAGTGGTTAGCAGGAATAAAAATACTAACATAGAACTACTTCTAAGATAGTGGTTAGCAGGAATAAAAATACTAACATAGAACTACTTATAAGATAGTGGTTAGTGAGAATAAGAACGTAGAACTACTTATAAGATAGTGGTTAGCAGGAATAAGAATACTAACATAGAACTACTTATAAGATAGTGGTTAGTGAGAATAAGAATACTAACATAGAACTACTTATAAGATAGTGGTTAGCAGGAATAAGAATAACATAGAACTACTTATAAGATAGTGGTTAGCAGGAATAAGAATACTAACATAGAACTACTTCTAAGATAGTGGTTAGCAGGAATAAGAATACTAACATAGAACTACTTATAAGATAGTGGTTAGCAGGAATAAGAATACTAACATAAAACTTCTTATAAGATAGTGGTTAGCAGGAATAAGAATACTAACAGAGAACTACTTATAAGATAGTGGTTAGCAGGAATAAGAATACTAACATAGAACTACTTATAAGATAGTGGTTAGTGAGAATAAGAATACTAACATAGAACTACTTATAAGATAGTGGTTAGCAGGAATAAGAATACTAACATAGAACTACTTATAAGATAGTGGTTAGTGAGAATAAGAATACTGACATAGAACTACTTATAAGATAGTGGTTAGCAGGAATAAGAATACTAACATAGAACTACTTATAAGATAGTGGTTAGTGAGAATAAGAATACTAACATAGAACTACTTATAAGATAGTGGTTAGTGAGAATAAGAATACTAACATAGAACTACTTATAAGATAGTGGTTAGCTGGAATAAGAATACTAACGTAGAACTACTTATAAGATAGTGGTTAGCAGGAATAAGAATACTAACATAGAACTACTTATAAGATAGTGGTTAGTGAGAATAACAATACTAACGTAGAACTACTTATAAGATAGTGGTTAGTGAAAATAAGAATACTAACATAGAACTACTTATAAGATAGTGGTTAGCAGGAATAAGAATACTAACGTAGAACTACTTATAAGATAGTGGTTAGCAGGAATAAGAATACTAACATGGAACTACTTATAAGATAGTGGTTAGCAGGAATAAGAATACTAACATAGAACTACTTATAAGATAGTGGTTAGCAGGAATAAGAATATTAACATAGAACTACTTATAAGATAGTGGTTAGCAGGAATAAGAATACTAACATAGAACTGCTTATAAGATAGTGGTTAGCAGGAATAAGAATATAACATAGAACTACTTATAAGATAGTGGTTAGCAGGAATAAGAATACTAACATAGAACTACTTATAAGATAGAGGTTAGCAGGAATAAGAATACTAACATAGAACCACTTATAAGATAGTGGTTAGTAAGAATAAGAATGCTAACATAGAACTACTTATAAGATAGTGGTTAGCAGGAATAAGAATACTAACATAGAACTACTTATAAGATAGTGGTTAGTGAGAATAAGAATTCTAACGTAGAAGTACTTATAAGATAGTGGTTAGCAGGAATAAGAATACTAACATAGAACTACTTATAAGATAGTGGTTAGCAGGAATAAGAATACTAACATAGAACTACTTATAAGATAGAGGTTAGCAGGAATAAGAATACTAACATAGAACTACTTATAAGATAGTTGTTAGTAAGAATAAGAATACTAACATAGAACTACTTATAAGATAGTGGTTAGCAGGAATAAGAATACTAACATAGAACTACTTATAAGATAGTGGTTAGTGAGAATAAGAATACTAACGTAGAACTACTTATAAGATAGTGGTTAGCAGGAATAAGAATGCTAACATAGAACTGCTTATAAGATAGTGGTTAGCAGGAATAAGAATACTAACACAGAACTACTTATAAGATAGTGGTTAGCAGGAATAAGAATACTAACATAGAACTTCTTATAAGATAGTGGTTAGCAGGAATAAGACTACTAACATAGAACTACTTATAAGATAGTGGTTAGCAGGAATAAGAATACTAACATAGAACTACTTATAAGATAGTGGTTAGCAGGAATAATAACGTAGAACTACTTATAAGATAGTGGTTAGCAGGAATAAGAATACTAACATAGAACTACTTATAAGATAGTGGTTAGTGAGAATAAGAATACTGACATAGAACTACTTATAAGATAGTGGTTAGCAGGAATAAGAATACTAACATAGAACTACTTATAAGATAGTGGTTAGTGAGAATAAGAATACTAACATAGAACTACTTATAAGATAGTGGTTAGCAGGAATAAGAATACTAACATAGAACTAATAAGATAGTGGTTAGCAGGAATAAGAATACTAACATAGAACTACTTATAAGATAGTGGTTAGCAGGAATAAGAATACTAACATAGAACTACTTGTAAGATAGTGGTTAGCAGGAATAAGAATACTAACATAGAACTACTTATAAGATAGTGGTTAGCAGGAATAAGAATACTAGCATAGAACTACTTATAAGATAGTGGTTAGTGAGAATAAGAATACTAACATAGAACTACTTATAAGATAGTGGTTAGCAGGAATAAGAATACTAACGTAGAACTACTTATAAGATAGTGTTTAGCAGGAATAAGAATACTTACATAGAACTACTTATAAGATAGTGGTTAGCAGGAATAAGAATACTAACATAGAACTGCTTATAAGATAGTGGTTAGCAGGAATAAGAATACTAACATAGAACTGCTTATAAGATAGTGGTTAGCAGGAATAAGAATACTAACATAGAACTACTTATAAGATAGTGGTTAGCAGGAATAAGAATACTAACATAGAACTACTTATAAGATAGTGGTTAGCACGAATAAGAATACTAACATAGAACTACTTATAAGATAGTGGTTAGCAGGAATAAGAATACTGACATAGAACTACTTATAAGATAGTGGTGGGGGGTACATGAAGGAGATAGATAAAATGGAAAGGTCAGAAAGAAAATGAAATGTAAAGTAGGGATTGAGATAGGAAGGCATTTGAGGAGGAGTGGTAGAAAGTTGTTTTGTGTAGAAGGGGATAAAGTAGGGGTTATAAAGGGATAGGGTGTATGAGTTTTCAAAGGAAAATGGAGTTATCCATCTGAGTAGCATATGCATGACCATGTGTGGTTTAGGTCTTTCTTTAATAAGGTCTTGAAGGCGGAAAGTTTCATGGTATATTGTAAGTATGTTGGAATGTTGTTTGAGAGGATATATATGCAATTGGAGTATAGCAAATCACCTGCTGAGTTATCAGACTTTGTTGTGATTACTAAGATAAGACCAAAGGTCTCTACCTGCAGAGTAATGCTGCAAGGTATCTTATAGTACTGGACATTTTTCTGGTGCATATATTAAGACTGTGTGCAGTAATACATTGTAAGTATGTTAAACAGTTGGGCAGCTCAAGCCAATGTAGTTATTTCAGAGCTCTGCAACGATGATCCCTATACATAAAACTGTCAGGAAATTTGGTTACTTTATTCTAAAAGGCATAGTGTTTAGCTTTAAGTGTAGAATTTATGTTTGTAAGAATAGGTGATGCATATAGCAGGGATGGAAGGAGGTAGAGAGATAATAGTGTTTCTCTCCCATCGTCTGTCAGGTAGTGTTTTGCTCTATATAGGAAGCCTAGTGTTTTTAATGGCTTGCAATATGTGCTGGTTACATTTGAGGTTATTGTCAGGACACCCGAAAGTTTGCTTGTGTTATGGTTTTATTTTTTTTTTTGTTGCTAGACAAGGTTATTTGAAAAGATTCTGTTTCATTTCGGTATTTCTTAGGAGAGAAAATTATAATTTTAGTTTTCTTACAGTTTAAAAGTAGATTTGTATCTTTTAGCCAAACATAATAGCAGTGAAAGAATTTTGGGTGATGTCCTTAAGTGTGGGTCAGAATGGGCTGCACATATAAGGGCTGAGTCATCAGAATATGGAACTTTGCTGGTGAAGTGGGTGGCAGTATGTAGTTTGTTCATAAAATTGTTGAATAAGGGGGGCCTAATACTGATCCTTGTGGGGTGCCAAAAGTGACTAGTAGGAAGGAAAAGACATTTTGTTTCCATTTGACTGCTTGCCTCCTGTGAATCAGATGGCTATGGAAGCATGAGACAGGAGACTGAGGGAGGCTGATGGAAGAAAGTTCAGTAAGAAGATGTTGGTAGGTATGGTGGCAAATGATTTTGATAAAATCTAAGAACAGTGAAGATACCAGGTTGCTGTCATTTCTATGTTGGTTTATGATATTGGTGAAGCCCGGAACAGTAGGAGTAGTACTATGGTGTGATCTAAAGCCATGCCAGGTTTTGGGGAGAAGGTTTTTAGAGTTAATATAGTACATAAGTTGCAAGTGGGTGTATTTTTCTAGTATTTCTGACAGAGGGGATAGGATGGAAATAGGTCTATAATTGGAATAGTCTGTGTGCCACCTTGAAGAGTGATATAAACAGTTCGGTATTGTTACATTTTGGGATCTGTAAGGAGAGTGGGGTTATTTCTAACCAGTTTTTGTAGATAGTGGCAACTCCACCAGGCCATTTGCTTTTCCTGTCATGCCTAAGTATATTACATTCAGTCCCAAACACACTAAATTGCGAATCCTGAATATCGAAAAAACAAAACCAATACGGTGCACGAAAATAGCAGCCAGACTGGAAAAATATGTTCTTTATTGGCTTTGATTCTGGTACCTCGGCCTTCGCCTTCTCATGGAATACTTTTCATACAAAAATCAGTCCATTTTATATCATCACCACTTTGCATGCTTAATCGCACAATTAATTAATTATCAAAACTTATTATTTAAAGATACAATTGCATTAAATTTTCAAACCCTGCTTGTCTATTACATTGTATTATAAATAATAGTATTTGTGTGGATAGTCATAGTTGTATATCTCATATAAAACTCTAAACATCTAGTATATATATATATATATATATATATATATACATCTATCACTAATTATAAGTAAATTTATTATCGAAACATTTTATATTTCCAAATTCAAACCATTTGGATGTAGAGTATTAAAATTTATAATAAATCTTGATTCCATATCTAATAACCTTTTGAGAAAATCGATGTTATTGCAACCTGCCCCCCTGGGTCTGCCCAAAACACTGAAAATTAACTCGTCTTCCATTCCCCCATGTTGCTCATAAAAATGGTTGGCCACAGGACTCTCTACCCTACAGTTCCTAATGTCGCCCAAATGTTCAAGGATTCTTAGCTTGACCTTCTGTTTGGTTTGTCCAATGTACCATTTCTACACTACACCAAAGGAATTACAATCAAAATGATCAATGGCATTATATCCAACCTCATTTATTTTCATGCCATCCAAATTCCTAATCCTAGTGCATACCTTGCATCTTCCACAAGCACATTAGTGACATCGAGGGTATGGAGGGGTACGATAGCTATGCAACAGAGGATGCAAATGAGGATAACATATTTTTTGTGAGTAGGTTTTCTGATTTTTCTAATGCATTAAGGAGGTTGGTGACGTCACTTTGGCCCATTGTTACCAGGGATGATAAGGTGGGTAGTATATTTCCTAACAGGGTGACTTTTTCTTATGGAAGATTTCAGAATTTGAAGGAATTATTAAACAACAAAGGCAAAAAGGCAAAAAGGTGGAATGCAGGCGCGTATGCTTGCGGAAGATGCAAGGTATGTGCTTGGATTAGGAATTTGGATGGCATGAAAATCAATGAGGTTGGATGTAATGCCATTGATCATTTTGATTGTAATTCCTTTGGTGTAGTGTACATACTGGGGTGCAATTGTGCACCCCAGAAATGGCACATTGGACAAACCAAATGGAAGGTCAAGCTAAGAATCCTTGAACATTTGGGTGACATTAGGAACTGTAGGGTAGAGAGTCCCGTGGCCAACCATTTTTACGAGCAACATGGGGGAATGGAAGACAAGTTAATTTTCAGTGTTTTGGGTAGACCCAGGGGGGCAGATATAAAATGTTTAGATAATAAATTTACTTATATTTAGTGATAGATGTATATATATATATATATATATATATATATATATATATATATATATACTGGATGTTTAGAGTTTTATATGAGATATACAACTATGACTATCCACACAAATACTATTATTTATAATACAATGTAATAGACAAGCAGGGTTTGAAAATTTAATGCAATTGTATCTTGAAATAATAAGTTTTGATAATTAATTAATTGTGCGATTAAGCATGCAAAGTGGTGATGATATAAAATGGACTGATTTTTGTATGAAAAGTATTCCATGAGAAGGCGAAGGCCGAGGTACCAGAATCAAAGCCAATAAAGAACATATTTTTCCAGTCTGGCTGCTATTTTCATGCACCGTATTGGTTTTGTTTTTTCGATATATTACATTCAGGCAATGATATAATTATTTATTATATCTTTCTTCAGTCATGTTTCAGTAGTAACTAGTATTTCAGTCTTGATATGCATGAATGTCCTGGCTCTTGTAACATAGATAATTCTAATATTTGTATTTATGAGCTGGAGTTTGGATTCAGAGGTAGATGGGAAGTACTTCTAGAAGCTTTTGTAGTTGTAATGGCTAGTTGCTGTTTAGTGGGACCAGGGTGAATATCATTTCTGAGTTTGACTTGATGCATCAGTTGTGGAAGAGGTAAAAGAAACTAGAATGATAGAAGAAAGTTTATATGTTGGGGGAATTCTGTGGTGAGTTATAGTGTAATAAGTGTAGATTATTAGTGGTAATATCTGTCAGTATGGGACATATATGATAGCTAGTGAGGTAAGTTAGTACAGTGAGTACAGAAAATGGCAGAATGTTGATTAGAAGCATTGATTGCAAGGGTGATAATAGAGTCAGATTAAAATTAAGCTGTATTATATGACAGGAGATTGATGGAATGAGTGGAAGAGGAAGCATTGCTAAAGATGTGCTTAGAGGTACAGTAAGAGAGAGGGCTCAGAAGGAGTGGCTAAAGTGGAAAGCAGTATGGGAGGGAGAAGGTGTGTTTTGAATGATGCTAAATATTAGGTGGAAGTTGTTAATAGGTGAAGAGAAAAACAGCGAGTCTACAATAGGAGTAAAGTAGTCTGTATACATGTAGGAATTGGGTGTCACAAGTGATAGATGGAGATGAGTAGTTTGATGCTTGAGTAAGCCGGGGTGGGTGGAAATTGGAGGTAGAGTAGAGGAGCAAAGTGGAGCTCAGCATAATGGTGCTTACCCAACTGGAGAGGCCCTTTACTTTGGAAAGTATGTAGCTGCTGTGTAGAAAAAGCCTCAAAATCCCCTACTTCAAATGAGACCTCTAAATCTTTTTATCCCAAATACAGCAAAGGCCATTCTTAAGATTTTTACTTAGTCATAACTTTAGTCATAACTAACTGTGAGAACAGCTCTCCAGGTAAACATGTCATTCACTCGTTTTATAGAAGAGGACCACAGAGCAAAGGATGTGGGAACACATACATACAGGGTACATATCCAGCCCTGTGTATTAAAAATGCTGTAACCATACTTGTCTGTATAAGCGTTTATGTGGTAGCCCAAACTTCTAACTTAAGTTAGTAAATAACACAAATTATTTTCCCTTATAAAGAAAATACCCATGGTTAAGGCCACATATCTCCCATATGTGGAATACCATCACAGTTTGATTGTACTGGCACATAAGAGGTTTACCAGTAATTTCTAGGGCTTTAAATCCAAGTTGTTTTTCTAATTGCTGAAGGCCAACCTTACTTGTACAGAAAATATGA